>NW_015168714.1:0-6969 GCF_001447785.1 Gekko japonicus
AACGCCTGTGCGGGCTCATGTTAGGCACGCGCTCCACCAGCTGCATTGGTTGCCAGATGAGTACTGGATTCACTTCAAGGTGCTGGTTTTGACCTTTAAAGCCTTATACGGCCTGGGGCCAACATATCTAAGGGACCACCTCTTCCCATATATGCCTCGAAGAGCATTATGCTTTAAAGATCAACACCTCTTAGTAGTCCCTGGTCTGAAAGATGCCCATCTTGCTTCAACCAGGGCCAGGGCTTTCTCTGTCCTGGCCCCAGCATGGTGGAACATGCTCCCTATTGAGATCAGGGCCCTGTGGGATCTTCTTCAAATCCGCAGGGCCTGCAAGATGGAGCTGTTCCACCAGGCCTTTGGTTGAGGCAACGGGTGCCCATATATGGCCTCCCTGAGGTTGCTGTCACCTGTCCATTTATTGACCACCAACTGGCCTTTAAGTCACCGCATCATCGGGCAGAACTGTATAGCCAACTGACGCTGGTTCAAGCTGTACCCATTGTTTTAATTGTTATAATGCTTTAGCGTGTTTTAAATTGAAATTGTATTCATTATAATGATGTTACCTGCCCTGAGCCCACTCGCGGGATGGATGGGATATAAATGTAAATAATCTCTCCCTTATAATAAAGCAGTAGTGGGGACCAACGTTCTAAAATGCCCACCTTTAGTGTTTGGCCGGAAGAACTGCCACTCAGAAGACACTGGCTGGGTTGACTGGCTGCTTTGTGCAGTCCCGCCCAGTGTTTCAAGGTCTTTTGCATATGGAAGCTGATTGGACTTCACTCCATTCCACACCTCAAACTCCTTCTCCCCCGCAAGGCAGTTGGAATTTTCAGTTGCATATGGGAACTACTGTATTCTGAGGTAACATATGTCCTCACTCACAACACATCACTTCCCCTTTAAAAGAAACAAACCCAATAACACAATCACACCACACCACAAAGAAGACAGATCACACCACAAGCAGAATACCTCAAGGCAAAAAATGATAGGAAAAGGTACCAGCACTCACCCCATTACTGCCACAGATGGTGTGCAGGTCCCAGGTTCATGTTTTAAAAGCTGCCTGGGGGACTATGGACCATTCACACACTTTCAACCATAACATACCTCATAGGATAGTTGTGCGGATCATACGGGGGAGAGGAGAATGATGTCAGCTGCTTTGGTTCCCACTGCAGGGAAAGACTGCCCTTTCCCTAGGCAGAGGCTGGGGGGGGGGATGTAAAACTTAAGACAGACAGGCAGATAAAGGTTGGCTGATGGTTGCCTGGAAAGGACATAGGGTTGAAGCCTGCTGAGGATGGGGTCTGAGGAGCAGGAGGAAGAGGGGGACCTCAGACAGATACAATGCCATACTGCCCACACTCCAGACAAGCTGTTGCCAGTCTCCAGGTGACAGCTGGAGAGCTCTTAAAGCTTTGGTGCTAATTCAAAGTGTTGCAATTTATCAACAGAGTAGTGTTTTGGAAAATCTTTAGGAATTGTTTGGTGCATTTACGATGGGGCTCCTGGGGAACTATTATTGCCAATCTTGGCCCAGCAGCCATCAAACCATTCTCTTCAACCCCCTGCTGTGCAGCTGACTTCCCCCTAGGGTTGCCAATCTCCAGGTGGGACCTGGAGATCTCCCACTGTTACAATTGATCTCCAGATGACAGAGATCAGTTCCCCTGGAGAAAATGGATGCTTTGGAGGGTAGACCCTATGACATTATACCTGCTGAGTCCTTCCGCCCCCCCCCCGCCCAATGCTGCCCTCTACAGAATCCACCCCCCAAACCTCCAGGTATTTCCCTCCTTAGAGCTGGCAACCCTACATTCCCCTCAGTGCCTGTTGGTAGGCAACTAAGCTTGGTCCTGTCACCTACTTTGGCCTTTGGGAGAAAACACATTGGGGCCAGTCCTGATAGGGTTGCCAACTCCAGATGGGAAATTCCTGGAGATTTGAGGGATGGAGCCTGAAGAGGGTGAGGTTTGAGGAGGGGTGGGACCTCAGACAGGTACACTGCCATAGACTCCACCCTCCAAACCAGTCAGTCCCACATAGGGAACCATTGTTGCCAATCTCCAGGTGAGGGCTGGAGAGCACTCAGAATTACAACTGCTCTGCAGAAGGGAGGGCAGAAGTCAGCTGAAGTCAAAGGGGCAGATAATGGTAGGTTGATGGCTAGCTGGGAAGGAGATGGGGTTGCCAACTACATGCTGACAAATTCCTGGGGATTTGAGGGGTGGAGCCTGGAGAGGGTGGGGTTTGCGGAGAGGTGGGACCTCAGACAGGTAGAATGCCATAGACTACACCCTCCAAACCAGCCATTTAGTCCTGGGTAACAATTGCTGCCAATCTCCAGGTGAGGGCTACAGATCACTCACAATTACAACTGCTCTTCAGGTAGCAGAGATCAGTTCCTCTGGAGAAAACAGTGGACTCTGACATTATACCCTGCTGAGGTCACCACAGCAAATTGACACTGTTTGCCCAAAGCCAGAGCACTGCCCCAGAGCCTCTTTCTAGATCTCGTTGTATTGCTTTCACAACGGGCTTTACTGCTAGTATATAAATAAATAAAGTAGTAAAATAGTGAATAACTGAACTACTTAATTAAGAATGAGAAAATAAGTACTATTAATATATACTACTTTTAAAATACAGTGACATGGATCTACCTAGTCTTCTGAGCATTCGCTTCTGAGAACTATTGTTACTTGAACAGGTAATTTCTTTGGATCCATCTAATCTTTGATAAAGGTGGATCACATAGTTAAAAATAAACCCCTCTTTATTTCTACTTGTCCTGCCAGCAGATACATATTAATCTGTCTTTCACTAACTACAATGTGCCATTTTGTGACAGGAGGATATTGGCTGAAATGTGTTGACTTATAGGGTTGAATTGTAAATCAACAACTTCATGGCACTTGTGTAAGTGGCACAATCTAGCCATAACTGTCAGGCTGTCTAGTTCCAGGTGCGACGTAGCACCTCTACCATACTCCATCTGTGGGGATGGAAATCCAACCCCTTTGAGGGGTAAAGGGAATAACCTACCAATGGCTGCAACTACATAATTCAGATTGTGACATCAGTGTATGTGAGGAGGAGACTGAAGCCTTCCACTGCATAGTTTTCCTGCACCGTTTTCCTGACCTGAAACTGCCCTGGAGACCCACTGTTCATCTTTGTAGGAAAACTTATATATAGACCAATCAGTAGGTCTTGCTTGACTGTATAAAATGGGAAATGGTTATCATGCAATTAGTGACAGGTGTTGAGCTTCCGACAGGTACCTACCTAGGCTCCAACAGGGATATTCCCTAATCCTTCATTTACCATTCATTCCAAGAAACTCTGTGTAAGGTAAGAAATCAAAAGATATTTTATTATTATCATTGTTCAGTATTAATGGAGGTGGAACTATGGGGAGTCATGAAAAGCTCCTACTCTAGGATATTAGTGTCTAGTGCCCCAGTCTTTTAGTAAATAAGATTTGGTGCTCCAATGACTACAGCCAGGTTAAGTTCCCAGTCATGGAAAATGTTTTCTTAACTGAAGAGCTAATGTAGTCTATAGGTTACAAAATACAACAACTAGGAATGAAGACCCCACTTTGCCATAAAGCTCTCTAGGTGTCTTTGAGCCAGGGATGGAATTCACAACAGACCCTGGTAGGCCCAGCCTGGTAGTGGTGGAAAGTGCCATCAAGTTGCAGCCAATTTATGGTGACTTCATAGGGTTTTCAAGACAAAAGACATTCAGACATGGCTTGCCACTACCTCTGTGTAGCAAATCTGGACTTTCTTGATGGTTTCCCATCCAAATACAAACCAGGGCTGACAATACTTAGCTTCTGAGATCTGATATCGGGCTAACCTGGGCCATCCAGGTAAGGGCAGGCCCATCCTTCTGAGTTATTATCTGGGGTTCTCATTTAACTTTTATTTGTGTTAACAGAAAATACTGAAAATTGTTGGAAAACAAAACTGTAGTTGATATTCATGCTATCGTAATCAAAAGATAATAGAGAGAGTGAAACTGGCTGTGCTCATATTTCTTACAGAAAAATTGATATTTGTGGTGGCCTTGTATCATCTGTGCGAGTCTATGCTCTTCCTGAGTTAGAATTCCAATCCTGCCTTGGTCTAGTCATTCTCTCTTACCCCAACTCTCCTACCACAGGGTTGTTGTGAAAATACAATGGGAAGAGGGCCAAGTATGGTACCGTGAATTCTCTGGAAGTAAGAAAGGATTTTTTAAAAGTAAATATGGCTTCCAGTCAGGATTGAGCTCTAGCTCCCTTGTAATAGTAATTTGTTGAATAAAGGATTCAGCAAAACACACAGAAATACTCTTCTCCCACTGTTCTGGTAACAGAAATAAGCACAGACATGCTCTTCAGAACACAGGAACTAACAATTACAGGGGGGGGGTTCACAGCCCCAGAGGTATGTTTTCAAGTCGAGTGAATGTTCAGGAGTGCATATAAATCAAAGAATAAGTCTCTGCCAATTTTCTTGAATGTTCACTTTTTCCAGTAATTTCTGACAGAGTCTGATTTTCATTTGATAATAGAAGCAGAATATATAAAAGAATTTCTGGTGAGGAAACTGTTCTTACAGATATCTCTGGTGCAGTGTTCCCTCTAAGCTGAGTTAGTGTGAACTAGCTCACAGTTTTTTAGCCTCTGGCTCACACATTTTTGTCTTAGCTCAAGAAGGACGGCTCCAGAGCAAACTAATTTATGCAGTAGCCAAATCACCTGCTCACAACTTTAACACCAATTGCTCACAAAGTAGAATTTTTGCTCACAGGACTCTATAGCTTAGAGGGAGCATTGTTCTGGTGTATGATGAAAGAATGTACCAACAGTTTAAGAATTTTTGAAACTAACTAGTAAAAGTGATAAACTTGCAGGCACGTGTGATTAAAAGTGCTCTCAAAAGTGACAGTTAGAATGGTGGTCTTTTAACTACAATGTATAACTTACAATTAAAATTAGCATCCTTGGAATCATGATGGGAAGGAGGGTCTCACTATCAGCTCAGCATTTGATACAACTTAATTTTTTTAAAAAAACCATTATAAAGGATAAACACAAAATGAGTCTTGCTTAGAAATATTAAGTGCAGCTTCTATGAAGAGAAATCTTCCCTTGAAAGCATCTGCAACCATATTAGCCAGTTTGGTGTAGTGGTTAAGTGCGCGGACTCTAATCTGGGAGAACTGGTTTTGATTCCCCGCTCCTCCATTTGCACCTGCTGGATGACCTTGGGCAAGCCATAGTTCTGGCACAGCTGTTCTTGAAAAAGAGCAGTTTATGTCAGAGCTCTCTCAGCCCCACCTACCTCACAGGGTGTCTGTTGTGGGGAGGGGAAGGGAAAAGAGTTTGTAAGCCACTCTGAGACTCCTTTGGGTAGTGAAGGGCAGGGTATAAATCCAACCTCTTCTCTTCTCTTCTTCTTAGCTCTGTGATGGCTTTGCAGACATTATATACTTGACATTTCAAAAAGCTTTTGCTAAAATAAAATCCAGAGTTGATGCATCACAACAGAAACGGCTCTGTCTTTTGGCTTATATAAAGTCTTTTCCTTTATACTTCATTATTTTGTATTTATATTCCTACTAGTAGCAAAGCTCGTTGTAAAAAGAATACAACAAATGCAAGCAAGATCTCAGTCTGGTCCTCCTCCTTGGCCGCCTTGTCTATGGTGCCGGTCCTTGTCCGCTTGCAGCCCGCCCTGCCAGCTGCAGTCATCCATGGGCAGCGGTGACCAGTGCAGCAGCAGCATGGTTGGCCTCGGCCTCCTTACCCAGCGGCCACCGGATCATTGGGCCTGTCCATCGCCTTGCAGCACACCGAGGGCAAGAGGCTGACTGCCACTTCCATGGGCTCACAGCCTGGCCAGCTTCCTGCATTCTGGTGCGACTGACGACGACTAGTGCAGTGCCGCCATGTTCAGCCTCAGCCTCCTAAGCCTCTGCCCGGCAGAGCACCCATCCCCTTTGGCGGCTCCCTCCAGACTGAGGCTGAGACAGTGGCTGCCGGCTCTGTGGGTGGGACTGAGGCAACCCAGCGAGGCAATGCAGCCAGGGGATTGGCACACCTTCCGAGTGAGAGATCAGGCAGCCAACTGATTTGGGAGCACATGGAACATTGCCACCTGAAAACAGAATTATATATAAGGAGAGATAGCTCCACTTGGTAAAAGAGAAAATCAGAAACAAAGTACATATCTTGCAGTCTGTTGGATCCCCAGGCATTTGAAATAACACGTTTGATTCAAAGCAAGGTTTATTTCAAAGCGATGGTTCAGACAGGAACAAGGACATTGTTATGAATGACTACCAATACACAGGTATAGCATATTAAAGGGATTTGAACCATGTTGGGCCAATGAGGCCAGTTCCCGCTGGCGGGAATAGAACTCGTAAACGCACGCCTATTCCATGGGAACGTAACAGTTCAGTACCATCAACACAGGTTCAGTTCACAGGGTAGATAACCATAACAAGCTGAGCGAAGCACTGACTCCGACCACCAGCTGCATGACCTTGGCCAGTTCCGCAAAATACAGAGAAGCATAATGAAGCTACAGAAACCCGGGGGGGGGGAGAGCACAAGGCATGTGAAGCAGGTAACATCAGATACAATGGCAGCTAGCTGACATACTGCCCCCTCAAAAATACACATTATCCACCCCCTCCCGGATTCGGCGGGAGACCTCCCGGTTTGCCCGGGAACTTTTTGTGAAACTCTCTGAGCATGTAAGGGGCCCGAATATCCCCTTCTGCCACCCATTCTTGGTGCTGGGGTCCGAAGTCTACCCACTGGATGAGATACCATAATTTACCACGTTTAATTCTGGAATCTAAGATGTCAGCGATTTCAAAATCCTCCTCCCCATCGAGCATGATAGGAGGAGGGGGGTCACGCGCAGGCCTCCATTTGCCTTGGCCTGTGTCCTT
>NW_015168714.1:7272-7596 GCF_001447785.1 Gekko japonicus
GACTTACACCACAAGCCTGCATCCGTAGGCTGTAGAGGAGTACCCCCCCCCAGGAATGGCAAAGGGGTACTGTCATATACAAGAGCAGCTTTGAAAGGAGACATGTCAATGGAATTGTCAGAGCTTCCCCTGTTCCCCTGTTATAATAACGTGTTATTATAACAATATTCAGCCAATGGTAGCAGGTCACACCAGTCATCCTGTTGATAATTTGTAAAACAGCGTAAATATTGTTCAAGTGTCTGATTAACCCTTTCGGTCTGGCCGTCGGTTTCTGGGTGGTAAGCGCTGCTCAAACCCTGTTCCACCCCCATAATTTTCATT
>NW_015168714.1:8803-9661 GCF_001447785.1 Gekko japonicus
GTCTTTAATCAAGGGGAGGGGGTACGCATTGGTCGAAGAAATTGCATTTAAACCCCGGTAATCGGTACATAGACGGAGCCCTCCATCCTTTTTTTTTCTGAAAAGCACCGGGGCGGCAAAAGGAGAGGAGGCAGGATGGATAAAGCCACGGGCGAGATTTTTGTCAATGAACTTATGCAGTTCCAGTCTTTCCGCGGGTCCCATGGAGTAAATTTTCCCTTTTGGGAGTTTGCAGCCTGGCAACAGTTCAATGCCGCAATCGGACTTGCGGTGGGGAGGCAGTTCGTCCGCCTCCTCCTCACCAAAAACCTGGGCCAAGTCATGATACTGGGGGGGTAGCGACGCCATTTCCTCGGTCGTTAGGGTCGCGCAAGGGAAATTCAGCGAAGGCGGGGGCCCCCAAGTTTCTTCCCAACGGTGCTTGTGGCATTTAGGTGAAACAAAGTCGATCCTGCCCTCCTCCCACAGTACATAGGGATCATGGGAATACAACCATGGGGCTCCGAGCACCAGAGCAAACGGCGATTTGGGGGTTACCACAAATGTTCGTTCCTCCCAATGTTCTCCCGCACCCACCCTGAGTGGCATAGTCTCATGAATACACGGGTCCATGGGTGCCCCATCTATCTGTGTAAAAATAATTGGGGACTTGAGTCTTTTTATGCCTGCTTCCAAACTTGCCACCACTTTGGGGCTAATCAAGTCTCTCCCACACCCCGAGTCAATTAGTGCTTTTACTCGCACATGGGTTCCCAGGATTGGATTTAACAGTGAAACAGTCACAAAAAATAAGGAGGGGGGTTCTCTCACCACCATAGGCGCCTCCGGACTCGAGAGGTCCTGCTGCTGTGCGCCTTT
>NW_015168714.1:10254-76963 GCF_001447785.1 Gekko japonicus
CCCAGGTCCTCCTGGAGGGGGAAGAGCTGGTGCTACCGGAGGTCCCGGCTGCGCAGGGATCAAAGGGGGTGGCAGACCCGGTGGCGGCTGTTGCTGCGGGATCGGGGGTTGCATTTGTAATCCATGGGTTACCACCAAGTTGGCAATTCGCATATCCATCATTTGTGGTAGTGCGTCGAAAACGTCGCCCACCGTCCGCATGAGTTGCTGTACCGACTTCTCCAGATCTTCTATACGTTCGTCTCGGGGGTCATAGTTCCATTCAGCTGCTTCTCTTTCCCCCCTTCTAAGTTCTCTCTCTGCTGCCCACATCTCGTCTTCCCGTCGAGATGTCCTCTCCGGACGCCCGGTATCCTTTCCCGGGTACATCCCCTTGTCAAACAAGCTTTCGCGGAGAGCACTGCCTCTGTGAGAAAAAGTCTCTTTAGTCCCTCTCGAGTCATACAGAGACCAGTCGTCCCACTGCTCCACATCTCCCGGTCCCCACTTCGATGGGGTAGGCGGCGGCCATGGGAAATATGCGCCCCGCGGGATCGCTCCCCCAACGGCCCCTGTTAGTCCCGATGTAGTCACCGGCGTTTTGGTGGCCGTCGTGACTAGAGAAGCGGACGTAACCAGAGTTACCTCCATGATAGGTGTTTTCTCCTCCTTCCCACTCATGACTGCCGTCAGATTTGGGATGATAGAGAAAGGTGGATTCCTAACAAAATGTTGGATCCCCAGGCATTTGAAATAACTCCACGTTTGATTCAAAGCAAGGTTTATTTCAAAGCGATGGTTCAGACAGGAACAAGGACATTGTTAGGAATGACTACCAATACACAGGTATAGCATATTAAAGGGATTTGAACCATGTTGGGCCAATGAGGCCAGTTCCCGCTGGCGGGAATAGAACTCGTAAATGCACGCCTATTCCATGGGAACGTAACAGTTCAGTACCATCAACACAGGTTCAGTTCACAGGGTAGATAACCATAACAAGCTGAGCGAAGCACCGACTCCCACCACCAGCTGCATGACCTTGGCCAGTTCTGCAAAATACAGAGAAGCATAATGAAGCTACAGAAACCCAGGGGGGGTGGGAAGAGCACAAGGCATGTGAACCAGGTAACATCAGATACAATGGCAGCTAGCTGACACAGTCCCACCCTAAAAGTCTGATGTGACACTAGTGCCACTATACCCCATGGCCATTCTGCACAGGTCACACAAAAATAATTGGCACAAAAATTCCTTGGCATGGTTCCAGCTACAGTGATCACATCAGAGTGTGTAGCAATCTCACTGACATCCACCCATGACAGAGCAGTGTGCCACACATGAGTGGCACACGTGGATGCAGCCAACCACTGCCTGCCAATATGGCCATGCCTCATGGCCCACGATAACATCAACCAGCCACTGCCCCTGCAGAAGGCAGAACAGAGTTTGAGTTCAGTGGCACATAAGAACATAAGAGAAGCCATGCTGGATCAGGCCAATGGCCCATCCAGACCAACATTCTGTGTCACACAGTGCCCCAAACCCAGGTATCATCAGGAGGTCCACCAGTGGGGCCAGAACCTCAGAAGCCCTCCCACTGTTGCCCCCCAAGCACCAAGAATACAGAGCAACCCTGCCCCAGACATAGTGTTCCATCTATACCTTGTGGCTAATAACCACTGATAAACCTCTGCTCTGTATGTTTATCCAGTCCCCTCTTGAAGCTGTCTATGCTTGTAGACGCCACCACTTCCTGCAGCAGTGAAATCCAAATGTTAATTACTCTTTGGGTGAAAAAGTACTTCCTTTGATCTGTTCTAAGCCTACTGCTCACTAATTTCATGGTGTGCCCATGAGTTCTTGTATTGTGAGAACGGGAGAAAAATACTTCTTTCTCTACCCCATGCATAATTTTGTAAGGCTCTATCATGTCACCCCTCAATCATTATTTCTGAACTTGGTCTTAAAGGTGCTACTGGACTCAAACTTTGTTCTGCTGCTTCAGACCACCACAGCTACCCATGTAAATTACACAGAAGGCAGTGAGAAAAGAGCTTCCCTCCCCCTATCCCAAGGAGGCTAAGTGCAGAAGCCCCAGAATTAACATATGTTAGAATGCTCTGCAGACCTAAGTTTCAGTCCCCACCTGAAGCTGAGTTCCTTTTCATCAGGTGACCTCATTACCAGTCCAGCCACAGTATTCTGCTTGGGCTACTCCATGGGCACTGACTGCAGTTGTGCTTCCTGTGGTCCCCACTTGCAAGGCTGGGGGTTACGCTAGCATGGCATCACATTGACAGGGCAGTACTGGACTGTAATGTCAACATTTCCTTTCCAGCACTTTAAATACTACTAGCAACTGTTGTGAGCTGTAGACAGAATAGATTCATTTGGGTTGGCAGGGGGATGATTACAGAAGTCCCACATATGGAATAGGACTCTTCTGCCTTTCCTTACCTGTGTAGAACTCATTGTCCTTTCATACACACACACACACACCTATTTAGTGTTGAGGGGTCTCCTCTTTTTGGTGTGTATCCTAGGATGGAGAACCTGCAAGAGTTCTTAACAGAACAGTATTAGGTAAGTGCAAAAGCAGTGTTAGTTCTCTGTCCTGGCTGTTTGTACTGATGGCCCCTTCATGTGCAAGGCCTGTGTTCTAAGTGTGCACAGCATAGGCAAGAGTGATATAGCTCCATTCTGTGCACTCGATCATCTGAGTTATGGATGTCCTGGATGGGGTATAATATAGGAACTGGGGGTGGGATGTGATTAGCTACTATGGACAGTTGTGAAAGCTGCAGACTTAGTCGGTACCTGAGGCTGTGCTGGTGTTTAAGGGCAGGGTGGGAGGAATTGATTGGCACTTGGTTTCCCTCCTTTGAACAGATCTCTAGGAGATCACTTTGAGCTATACCAGGATTTGCCACAGGCTGAAGCAGCTCAGGAAGTGAAGTCCCACTCCATCCTTAACATACCCTGATGCTATCCAAGACTAGGCTGCACTGCAGATTGTTCTGTAGGGCTTATATAGAATCAGGGCATATATCAGTATGGTGCTGGCATAGCACTGGCAATGCTTGACACCAGTATATCTCTGGGTTGACTATGCTAGTGTGACTCAGAGATTTTTCCAGTGTTGGGTTTAACCATGAACTTAAGCACTTGCTAGCTGATGGAGCTCCAAATCAAATTTCAGGAAATAATTTGCAGTGCAGCCTAATTTCTGGAAATTTTATCTTACTGTGCCCATTCCCTTTCATTATAGATGTCAAGTGTACATGGGCAACGTTGCTTTGGATCATGTAGTAACACCAATGATATGTATCCTTGTTGCAGAAATGTTTCCTGAAATTCCTTCCTGGGATGTTTTAATAATTATTCACACACACACACACACAGTAGGGCCCAAGCTGAAATAATCAACAAAAACACCACTCAAGATCCAATCTCAGCTGCACAGAGAAGAATGACATAAGCAGCCTGAAAAATAATCCAGATATTATACTGAAGCAAGATGACAAGGGAGGAGCCATTGTCATAATGGGTATCTGAAGAAGTGAAAGTTCATACCCTGCCACATATTTTATTAGTCTTTAAGGTGCTACTAGACTCTTGCTCTCTTTTACTGCTAGACTAACCTGGCTACCCATCTTGATCTAATTAATGAAATAATATGTGATAATAAATTATTATTTTCTTATCAGCTTATGACTGAAGCTGACAAAAGCTAACAACATTACATTCCTCAGTTACCACAACCTTCTTTCCAAGGAACTGAATAGCAGATATTGTACAGCTTCAGTAGAATCAAAGAGTCATCTTAAAAACTGCTCAGTCCTAAAAAAATAATAATATTGGCTTACACAACATGACCAAAATGTTTATATACTGAAATGTTTAAAAACTTAGCTGCCTGTCTCAGAGTTTAAAATGTCAAACTGCAGTTAACCTGGGAATCCACTTATTAATTTGTCACCTTGGAAAAAATAGCTTAGCCATTTGGGGATGAAAAGAATGGATCAATGTAAATAAACATTTGCTTTGACTTAAGTGAGACCCTCCTTTGCCCCAAAATCAGCTCCAGGACATTTTCAGGAAAGCTTTCTTTATCTCTTGACAGTGTGAAACCCTTTACCTGCAAATTGACTTGTGTTAAAAGGAAGCCATCATTCATGCTAATGGACCCCCATCAGCTTGCTTTCACTGTACCATGATACCCTGGAGCAGAAATGTGAAGCCTTTTAAGCCCCTGGTTTAGCAAAAGTTTTTAACAACTCCAGAATGCTAACCTTCCTTTGCATATACATTTCAGGCAACTATGCTACACATTTCTCTTACAGGTGGCCTAGGTAAAGTAACTTTTAAACAGATTTTACTACATTTTTATGGCTAGATAGCTACTGTTTTCCTTTTTAAAAAAGCCAGAACACAAGAAATGCAATATCTTTTTTAGAAAGTAGAAGATTACATAGTATAAGTTTTCTGTCATTTCTGTAAGGATTTCACCTCCATTTGCTACTCATATTAACCATTTGTGTCATCAGAAAAAACTGAGAAAGTCAGAAACATCAGTTCTTGTAAATGCCTGTATTATTGTGATATGTGGGTCACTCATAAGTATTATATAAAAAGCAAAGTGTATTCTAGATTTAAACAATTAGAGTGATATCAGCACTTCTTTCATTCATCATGATTTCTAATCTTCACTAAAACATTTTAATGCTGTGAGCCAAACTACGTTATCTTTTTTAATGAGTTAGGTCTAAAAAGTTGCATCCTGTGCATGAGATAATGCACATGCAGCCCCAAAATAGGGCAATTAAACCCAACTGAGTCTGTTTAGGCCCCTCCTCCACTTACGCTGGAATAAATTTTGTTAGTCTTTGGAGTTTCACTGGATTAGATTCACTGTTTAGATTTGGGCTTGGATCTGAAAGAACTGGGCTCAGTTGTCGAATCTGCCTGGACATACCAGTAGCCTTTAAATCATCTCAATTCTAACATGTAAAATGACACTGGAAAGACAAGAAAGCGCAACAAAGAACTGTATCTTGAAAACTATTTGATGAGCAGCAGGAGTGTTTTGAGGGTGGAAAATTCCATCGAGTCACAGCTAACTTATGGTGACCTAGGGTTGCCAGGTCCTTACTGTCTGCCAGTGGGGGGCTCTAGACTGCTTCCCTGGATCTTCCCAGAAGTGACATCATCACACTGGGCACGTTGTGCAGGGGATGCTCTAGCATTTGGTCAAAAACTCTATAGTCACTATAGAGCTTTTAGCCAAATGCTACAGCGCCCCCCACGTGACATTCCCAGTGCGATGACATCACCTCCAGGTGATGTCATTGTGCCAGGCACAGCAGGGCTGTTCAGGAGCAGGGCTTCCCCCACTGGCCAGCTGGCCAGCAGTGGATTGGGGCATGGCAACCCTATGGCAACCCCATAGGGTTTTCAAGGCAAGAGATGAACAAAGGTGGTTTGCCATTGTCTGCCTTTGTGGGCCAATCCTGGACTTCTTTGGTGGTCTTACATCCAAGTACTAATCAGGGCCAACCTTGCTTAGCAGCCGAGATCTGACGAGACTGAGCTAGCTTAGGCTATCTAGGTCAGGGGTCTGTTAGCCCATTCCAATAGCCCAGAAGGAAGACAAGACAAGTCAAGCTGCCTTTGCACAGGGTTGCTCAGCTTGGGCCTAAGCTGGTAGTGAAAGTAACAACAGGCACTCTCCTGTGACCTCCTCACTAGGCCTGACCTGAATAAAACAAAACTCCAGTGGCACCTTAAAGACTAACAACATTTACTCCTATACGAGCTTTGCCCCTGGACTTGGCAGATAGAGATGGAGGAGATTGTGGCAGGTGAGGTTGTACCCATTGTTGCCATCACTGGCCAGGTCAAATACTGGTCCCTGCAGTGTTCTCCGCACTACTAATGCTGGACTTGTTCTTGGCTACCAGTGGCCCTTCACCACAGTAGGTAAAGGTAAAGGTTTCCCTTGCTCGAAAGCCAGTCGAATCCGACTCTAGGGTTGCGGTGCTCATCTCCGTTTCAAAGCCGAAGAGCCAGTGCTGTCCAAAGATGTTTCCATGGTCATGTGGCCGGCATGACTAAACACCAAGGCGCACAGAACGCTGTTACCTTCCCACCGAAGCGGTACCCATTTATCTACTTGCAATTTCTTGCTTTCGAACTGCTAGGTTGGCAGGAGCTGGAACCAGAGACAGAAGCTCACTGAAGGCTGTGGAAGGTTAGTAGTTCAGCAGTTCGAGACCCGGGTGCCGCAAGACGGAGTGAGCTCCCGTCTCTAGTTCCAGCTCCTGCCAACCTAGCAGTTCGAAAGCAAGAAATTGCAAGTAGATAAATAGGTACCACTTTGGTGGGAAGGTAACAGCATTCCGTGCGCCTTGGTGTTTAGTCATGCCGGCCACATGACCACGGAAACATCTTCGGACAGCGCTGGCTCTTCGGCTTTGAAACGGAGATGAGCACAGCAACCCTAGAGTTGGATTCGACTGGCTTTCTAGCAAGGGAACCTTTACCTTTACTTAAATCTTTTCATGGTCTTCCATTATGAGAGAGAAGTTGCACATGGTAGAATTCAGTCTTTTCTCCAAGAGTTTCTAAGCATGTGAGCCTGTTAAAAAGCAATGTCAACTAGGACAATAAATAAGAAGGATTCTGATACATTATATATTGGGATGTAACCTGTATTCCTATATACCAAGTATCAAGACTGATCAATCAGACAGGGATTAAAACTGTAGATCCCTATGGCTGAGGCTAGAACTCCTGTCAAGAAAAGGGTGATAATTAGCAATCAGATATATTTTAAACACATAAACCATGGACTGAAAGGACCTACAGTAAATCATGGGAGTCAAGCATAATTGTTTTGAATCTTCTTTGTGTTTTCTTCAGTGTTGCTAATTCTGGCTTGTTAAATTTGTGGAGATTGGGAGGCAGTGGTTGGTGAGGACTGAGCTTGGAGAGGGGAGGAAGCTCAGTGGATATGTGATGCCATAGACTAGCCCACTCTCTGAAGCTGCCATTTTCTCCAGGAGAAACTGATCTGGAGATTTATTGTAACCCCAGGACAATTTCTGGCCCCACCTGGAGATTGGCAACCCTAGCTTTCATGCATCATTGGAATGTTACACTATAACATTTTTTGCATCCATGAACTCTGGGGACTACATTTGATTAAACAGTATATTTGCACATTTGTACTTAAATGGCATATAATGTGAATGCAAAACACATTGACTTGAGTGTATATTTTTGTTCCCCATTAATAAAGTTTACATGTGCCACAGATACTATATGAAACAGAGTCAAATATGCTTTTTAATGTTATATGTGAAAATGGTCTTCATTTTTATTAAAAGGCATTAATTGAAAAATCATAAATTTGCTCTAAAGGATTTTCTCCCCACTGTATTTCAACTAAGTTCAAGATCACCTTAATGCAGATTCAAGAAATGGTATAATACCTGGCCATAACATAGTTGATATATTATTTAATTTTTATACTACATTAAAGGAATAAAGACAGACATTGTCTCAGCAAAGGAAGGAGAACTAAGAGCTCTAATTAGAGCATTTTTTCTCCACCCAGTGTCTTCAGAGCACATACATACACAGAGAGACTCAGAGAACAATCTCAAGCAGGCTTATTCAGAATCCTACTCAGGTCTTTTCAATGGGCTTACTCCCAGTGCCCATATGTGTGGTGTGCATGTTAACATTTTTAATCATACTCAGTGTCTCATCTAATGTTTTCTGATTGAAAGTTGTGGCTTTTTGTTAAAATGATATGAATATTATCACGTTTAGAATCTTATTAATAGTCTCCAAAATACTGTATTCACACAACACAACAATATAGATACTATCATGGTTATTATCTCCCCTTTAACTAATGGGAAACCAAGGCTGGAAGAGTGTGATTGGTATGACATTGTCTAATAATAAAGAGTCTCATTTCTGTACTGGTAACATCTGCATCCAGATCCTGAGTCAGCCACAAAATCCATTGGGTAACCACGGGCAAATTTCTTTCTCTTACTTTAACCTACCTCACATGGTTGTGAGAGTCAGATTTTCTAACTCCATATATGCTGCTCTGACTTCCTCAGAGGTGGGATGTGTTACATATGTGATTAGTGAAACAAATGAAGGCTAGTCAGACCTGCATGTCATAAAAATGGGTCCATTTTAAAGAATTCAATGGCATATTCTCCAAACCATTTTTTAAATGTGATACATGTATTAGATATTTGAAATGCAACATGAAGTCATTCTTAGTTTTTTGAAAAAACAGGGACATATGGCTGGATGGTAATGCTAGGATGAACCCTATTTAATATCAGCATTAACTCTTTAGAGCAGTTGCTATTATAGTGACATCTGGAAGAAACCTTCAAATAGATTACACTCTAACCTGGATGAAGGATTCAGTCAGCATCTGAATCTAAGAGAGTATTCAAAGGAGAACAACAGCAAAAGATGTTGCCACATGAATTCGATAGATTTTAGTGGCTATATCTGGCTACATTACAAATATAAAACTATAGTAAAGGGCAGGCACAATTTCTAAATTAGGTTACAGGCAGCTTGAGAAAACATCAAATTTGGTGTCACTGTCATGTTTTAAAAAGTCCCCTGCCTAATTTCTACATTCCATTTTTTTTTAATTGAGGAAAACTTAACATGCTGCCAATAGATTTTCACATTGGTTGGTAATATTGCATTAGCTATGGATACTATGAATGAAATATTTGTCCTCATAAAAACTGCTACTTATTCAGTTGTACATTGAAGTGGCATCTTATATTGATTTAGTGGTCTTTCTCCGTAAAGAAAAGTTTCATTCTGCAGGGCAAACAGCAGCACTGGGTGAGAAAGTGATTCATATCAGGAATGAGGACACAGAGTTAAGAAACCCTTGCCCAGATCCGTGGCCCCAATCTGATCTGAAGGGCCATTGTTCTTATATTTTTTTAAAAAAAATAGGAGATCAAGTAATGGCTCTCTGCATCTCATCTTTGACACCTTTCAAGAAGATTATCCTAAATTTCATTTCTTGGAACCCAATTTTTGTATTCAAACATGGCCTCTATGGTAATTTAAAGCCTGCATTCAATGATTTCAAAAGGAAGATGGCCATCGGCTATTTAAAAGACAGCTAGTTGGGGTTTCTGATTTCATAATATGGCATTATACCAGGGGAAGGGGAGATTTTCACTGACTCTACATTGCCACTGTAGACCCCATGATGTCCCTGTCTCTCAGGCTCTTTCAAGGGAGATGTGGGGAGGAGGGAAGTTTCATTCTGTTCACTGATGGTAGTTTGGATCCAACTCACCGTCTTTTATTTCAGGTCTATACAACACATCCAGCTAGTGGGATTTAGAGAGACAGATGCAAATCTATTTCTAAACAGCATCAGTGGGATATATCTAGCCGTTCTGCTCAGCAAAGTCTGAAGCCTTCCTACAGTCTAAGGAGCCTCTACTAGAAGAGTTCCTTAAATTGGTCAGGAATTACTAATTTCGGTTTATCTAATACAGCTCCCCCCCCTTTTTTTTTGTATCACCCAAGATTCCAAAAATATATATTTCCCTTTGTCCTGGCAACTGTGACTAGCAATTTTACTAAAAGTATTAGAAACCTCATAACTGTAGAGTCAATGTTAGATTAGAATGTACTCTGAAGATAGCTTGACAGATGCACTTATTGGCAGTGTGGGAAAGGAAGCATAACATTGGCAGTGTCTGTTCTACTCCTTCACTCCCAGTTGGGACAAAAGACAGACTACTGTCTTTACACTATTGTACGAAGTTTCCAAACTCTGCTATAAGACTCACTGGGTGACCTTAGTCAATCACTCTTTCAGTGATCATTTTAAACAGAGCTGAATTCTGTTGCTATACAAAAATAGTCCCTAAAATACATACATGGCACTGAGAAAGTGGTGCTATTGGGAAATCCTGTGTCTGCTCCTGGAAATTTCACTATTGTATAGCTGAAGGCCACCTCACTTATGGAATTTCTGGGTTCAGTTATGATGTCTATATCTATAATAAATCCCAGGTGTAAGAGGTATACACACTTTTTTCATTTTGATTTGCCCATGGCAGGATGCCAGTAGTGATTCCCTGAAGCATGTGCTGACACAACACATATTCAAATGATGAGGTCCTTAGCTTGGTCTCCAAGGACTGAAGCCTTTGTTAAATTAGGCCATGGTTCAAACAACCAATAGCTAATTCCATGGGCCCAAAAGGCCTTAGATGTGCTATTTCTGGACAGCAGCCTTTCCTCTGTACCTCACAGCAAACTGTTTCTGAAGCTGAAGTACTTTGTTACGTGGAACATGTAATGTGGAACAGCTCAGCTGTTAGGAGAAAAATGTCAAAAATTCTACTGAGCTAGTGCAAGCCCCTTTCCTGATTCTAAGCAGCTTTTATGAATCCCACACAAGCACTTTTAATTCTATGTTAATAACTATATGTACTGGAAATGCTTTAGCCATCTTCAAAGCCTAGGATGCTTTCACACCATTTCATAGGTTTCCCCTTTCCAGCAATAAAAATGGATGCTATAAAAGTCATGAATTAAATGATATATCACAATTTTATAGACTTGAAAGTTAATTTTGCCTGGAAGCATTTTATAGATGTTGGAAACAAAGAGCAGGGGGAAGTGAAGTTTGGTAAGATCAAAAACTTTCTTTCCCCAGAGAGGTTTAAAGCTCCATCTCCCCTCCCCCCTTATTCTTTGCTATAACATGTCAAGTACAATTGCCTCATGATGAAGTTTCCAATACTGAGATTGGAAGAAAAATACTAGTAAAACGAGGCATTTCAGCTGTTCCATGAACAAAAGAGATTGTTCCATTTCTACTACAAGGGAAGCATGGGAGGAACTAGCCAAGCTGTTTTGCTTAATTAGTTTCATTACAAGATGCACTAAGACTATTAGGTGAATATTAGGCTGTTTCCAGGTTTGAAATGGACAGATGTTACTCAGATTAAATCAAAATGCTCTTCACTCCCATAAAGGATTTTATATGCTCAAAGGAGCTCAACACTTCATTTTCTCTAGACATTCCCTGGTTTCTAAACATACTATAAATCTCTCTTACTAGAAGTTAAATGGTACAGCTCATCTCATTGATTTAAAAGGCCTCATTGGTCTCATTAGTCCAACAAACAGGATTTGCTCCCCCTTGTCCCAGTCTCAAAGTCTGATAATTTCTCCTCTAGAAATGTTTATTTACTCAGTTCCCTGCTAAAGGCCAATCTGATTTTAATCCTAGCCAAATTTTAACTATTACATAAACATTACAGTAACGTATTTGTTACAGTCCTCAGAAAGCGGAAGATTACTGCTAAAATAAACGCAAACCATATGAAGTCGCCCTTCCCATTGTGAGAAACATGAAATGACACATATAGGGAAACTCCTGGCCTTAAAAAAATGGAGGGGAATCAATGGTAGAATTCAGATGAATATAGATGTTTCTGAATAAATTGTTGTGATGTTATGGTAATTCATCACATAGCATCTTGACACAGGCCTCCCAGACCACAATCAGTTCAGTTCAGTTTATTTTGATACAAGATCAGCTTGAAAAGTATTAATAAAAACAATAAAAACTGCCACATACAATACCAAGGCCAACAAAAAAGACTTAGGTGTGCCATTATCTTTCCTTATATATAATTGAATAGTGGGTGCCAAAGTTCTAAAATGCACTCCTTTAGTGTATGGACGCTTGAACTGTCAGTCAGAAGGCGCTGGCTGGGTTGACTGGCTGCTTTGTGCAGTCCCGCCCAGCGTTTCAAGGTCTTTTGCATATGGAAGCTGATTGGACTTCACTGCATTCCACACCTCAAACTCACCCCCCTCCCCGCAAGGCAGTTGGAATGTCAGTTGCATATGGAACCTTCAAGGTCTTTTGCATATGGAAGCTGATTGGACTTCACTGCATTCCACACCTCAAACTCACCCCCCTCCCCGCAAGGCAGTTGGAATGTCAGTTGCATATGGAACCTTCAAGGTCTTTTGCATATGGAAGCTGATTGGACTTCACTGCATTCCACACCTCAAACTCACCCCCCTCCCCGCAAGGCAGTTGGAATGTCAGTTGCATATGGAACCTTCAAGGTCTTTTGCATATGGAAGCTGATTGGACTTCACTGCATTCCACACCTCAAACTCACCCCCCTCCCCGCAAGGCAGTTGGAATGTCAGTTGCATATGGAACCTTCAAGGTCTTTTGCATATGGAAGCTGATTGGACTTCACTGCATTCCACACCTCAAACTCACCCCCCTCCCCGCAAGGCAGTTGGAATGTCAGTTGCATATGGAACCTTCAAGGTCTTTTGCATATGGAAGCTGATTGGACTTCACTGCATTCCACACCTCAAACTCACCCCCCTCCCCGCAAGGCAGTTGGAATGTCAGTTGCATATGGAACCTTCAAGGTCTTTTGCATATGGAAGCTGATTGGACTTCACTGCATTCCACACCTCAAACTCACCCCCCTCCCCGCAAGGCAGTTGGAATGTCAGTTGCATATGGAACCTTCAAGGTCTTTTGCATATGGAAGCTGATTGGACTTCACTGCATTCCACACCTCAAACTCTGGCCTTTGGGAGAAAACATATTGGGGCCAATCCTGATAGGGTTGCCAACTCCCGATGGGAAATTCCTGGATATTTGAGGAATGGAGCCTGAAGAGGGTGAGGTTTGAGGAGGGGTGGAACCTCAGACAGGTACAATGCCATAGACTCCAGCCACCAAACCACTCAGTCCCTCATGGGGAACCATTGTTGCCAATCTCCAGGTGAGGGCTGGATACCGCTCAAAATTACAATTGCTCTGCAGAAGGGAGGGCAGAAGTCAGCTGAAGTCAAAGGGGCAGATAATGGTAGGTTGATGGTTAGCTGGGAAGGAGATGGGGTTGCCAACTACTGGCTAGCAAATTCCTGGGGATTTGAAGGGTGGAGCCTGGAGAGGGTGGGGTTTGCGGAGGGGTGGGACCTCAGACAGGTAGAATGCCATAGACTCCACCCTCCAAACCAGCCATTTCATCCTGGGTAACAATTGTTGCCAATCTCCAGGTGAGGGCTACAGATCACTCAAAATTACAACTACTCTTCAGGGAGCAGAGATCAGTTCCTCTGGAGAAAACAGTGGACTCTGTCATTATACCCTGCTGAGGTCACCACAGCAAAATGACACTGTTTGCCCAAAGCCAGAGCACTCCGCCAGAGCCTCTTTCTAGATCTCGTTGTATTTATTTCCACAACGGGCTTTACTGCTAGTAATCCAATATTTCAAAATTCTTGCACACATTTCACAATAGAGGGGGGCAGTTATTTGAAGAGTTAACAATCTGATTTTGTATTGTCCATGGTGCTGTACAAAATGTTGTTACATTACAAGCAATTTCTTTAGAGAACTCTGAAAGAAGGAGGGAAATGTAAAATTGCTCTGATTTTCCTGGGGATTTTATTAAGAAGAAGAAGAAGAGATTGGGTTTATACCCCGCCCTTCACTTGGAGTCTCAGAGTGGCTTACAAACTCCTTTCCCTTCCCCTCCCCACAACAGACACCCTGTGAGGTGGGTGGGGCTGAGAGAACTCTGACACAAACTGCTCTTTTTCAAGGACAGCTGTGCCAGAGCTTGTGAGTGACCCAAGGTCACATCAGCAGGTGCAAGTGGAGGAGTGGGGAATCAAACCCGGTTCTCCCAGATTAGAGTCCACACACTTAACCACTACACCTAAAATATTAGGAACGTATATCATCATAATAGGGACAGTGTAGTAATATGTGGTCAACTGTCCCAACCTTTCCCATTTGATAAGGGCAAACCTGTTGTGAATAAGGAATGCAAAGATATCTAACCTTCCAGAAAAGCTGAAGACAAGGCATTGAAATGGGCCAAAAGGAAAATTCTCTGATACTTAGTCATCTGTAAGGCAGTGAGTCTAGGAGCTGCGGTGGCTCAAGTGGTTAAGACACTGAACTGCAGGCTGTGGAAGGTCAGCAGTTCAGCAGTTCAAGACCCGGGTGCCGCATGATGGAGTGAGCTCCCATCTCTAGTTCCAGCTCCTGCCAACCTAGCAGTTCGAAAGCAAGAAATTGCAAGTAGATAAATAGGTACCACTTCGGTGGGAAGGTAACAGCGTTCCGTGTGCTTAGTCATGCTGGCCACATGACCACGGAAACGTCTTTGGACAGCGCTGGTTCTTCGGCTTTGAAACGGAGATGAGCATCGCAACCCTAGAGTCGGATTCGACTGGCTTTCTAGCAAGGGAACCTTTACCTTTACCTTTAAGGCAGTAAGTCTTACAGTAGGGTACAGTAGGGTACTGCTGCAACCAGGTCCCTGTTGGTTTGAAGGGCCACATCCCAGACTAAAATGGATAATTATTTATTTGGCTTTCTGGAAGCCTAGATGTAACAAAGTTGAAGGTAAGAAGCCATACTCTTGTAATTTTCCTTTAACAGTTCTCAGCCAGCTTGAACAATAATTGTCCACAAGAATAAGGGAAATTAGTCCCTGAGGGCTACAATTTAGTTTTAACCAATTGGTGGTCATTTGACAATACATAGATGGTTCGAGTGGAACCATCCCTCCCTCCAGACTGAGGAGAGTATTTGGAATACATTGAGAGACTCCAAATATTGACTTCCGGTTTATGGCGACCCACTAGCGCAAAGACCGAGTGCCCAAACTGCGACCCAAAACCCACTTATTTATCGCAAAGTGCCAACACGGCAATTTAACGTGAATATTGAGGTTTTACTTTAGAAAAACAACTCATACATTAACTTAAGATGATCCAACCAAAGTAAGAAAAGCAATCCCAAATGCTTTCACTTACTTAAAATTATTTGGCAGAGAATTTGATACTTTAATGATGGTCTGGGCCTGGCTGGGGCGATGGCACGCGTGCCCACAGAGAGGGCTCTGAGTGTCACCTCTGGCACCTGTGCCATAGGTTTGCCACCACTGCACTAGCGGATGCGTCCCTGGTAGCTCCCGGGGAGGCAATCCACGCACCAGCGGCTAGAAGGGGGGTGATTGTCCACCACCACCCCGGAGCCTTTGTGATAGGCTCCTAGCTATGGGGCTTTTGAAGGGTGGCCTCTTCGCCAGCGCAATGCTGGGGAATTGAGGTGCTCTTCTGCCCCGACGGTCTGGCAGTTGTGTGTCTGCAATGGAACTCGAGCTGCCGACCAGGACAAGCATTGGAGATCAGGCGTTTTACACATACCTTTGGGGAGGTCTCCAGACCAACAAAGAACAGTGAGTTGAGTTAAATGAAAACACTGGGATTATAAAAGAAAGCTTCCCCGGGAGCGGCAAGACTAGTGAGCGGGGGAGAGGGCCCTCCCATGCGCATGAACGAAGTAACGATTTTTAAAGGGGGAGCTGAAGTATAAGCGTGGAAATCTGTTTTGAGAAACACACCAGAGCGCCAATAAACATTTGGGCAAATTGCAGAGACTTTAGCAGGTTCTTTTAAAAAATAAGCAATCCACTAACATGGCGGGAGAAAAAACGGAGAAGGAGAAACAAACGAAACTAGAACCTCCTGGAAGTATGAGCCCATGACCGGAAGATACCACCGAGTTTTCTAAACTGTTAGCAGACGCTTTGCGCCCTCTACTGGACCAGATGACAAACATCAACCAACAGCTGACAACATTAAACTAGAACTTTGCAGCTCAGCAACTCCAATTGAATGAAACTAAAAAATTGTCAGAGCAAACAGCTGAGAAGGTGAAGGAAATGGATACCAAATCAAAAAAGATTTTTAAAAAGCTGCAGACATTGGAAAAGAAGCAAGTTTCTTCTGAATTTCGGCTATTGCAGCTACAAATGGAGAAAGCCAACTTTGTTCTTCGATTTCAAGGAGTCCATGAGGCTAAAGATGAGAATCTAAAACAAATGTTGAGTGAGGCGTTGCCTCCAATTGCAGATTTAAAAGCAGAATATCTTACAAGCGAAATGGATGTGGTTTATAGAGCCTATTCCGTATACATCAAAAAGAATAATCTGCCTGGAGAGATAGTGGTAAGACTCTCGAAGAGACATGTGAGGGATCAAATCCTGAAAGCAACATCAGGAGTACCCTTGAAAATTGGAGGCAACATCATCAGGATCTTAAAAGATATCCCATTCGAAATAAGGAAGAAGAGGAAGGAATATAAAGACTTGATCATGTTTTTACAAACAAACAGCATTCCTTATAGATGGTTGGTTCCCGAAGGTGTCCTTTTCAAACCTAAGGATAAAAAAGAAAAGATTGACTCTGTTTTCAAAGTGCGAGAGTTTCTGAGACTGCAACTGGGAGAATCTGATGAGGATGGCAAAGAAGTTGGAGACAGTAAACCTAGCGATATAGCTACTTCCTCTAACTCTACTTCCGACGAGGACTCTGCTTCCGAGAAGGGGGCAGTGGCCCCCCAACGCGATTACCAACTGAAGATTAGAAAGGATAAAATAAAATGAAGGCTGAACTCTGAATTGTGCCTTATAAGCATTTATCAAATGTTGATGCTCTTGTGATTTTCTTTTCTGAAATTACTAACTATAAAGATAAATAATATAGCTTAAACGACCATGTTCAATGTAATGATAACATTGTAGACTAAAACTGATACAAGCTGTTGTGATGATCTCCTATACTTGGGTTTTTAGTTGTTTTCTTTCCTTTCTCCCTTAGTTATAGTTTTCCCCTCCCTTTTTTCTTGTAGAAAAGGCAATAAAAAATCCCTCCAGGGGGCCAAAAAAAGAGAGAGAGAGACTCCAAATATTGATTGCAAGAACTTTGATTGCACTGTTTCCAGAGGGCGAAGATCATTATAAAGGCGAAGCTGGGAGCCATACACTAACTGAGCAACCACCTTCCCCTGAAAAACCTTGTGCCACAGGAATATAAGAAGCCCTTTTTGTTTGTTTGTTTTTTAAAAAGACTCTCAAGATGGTTAAGGTCATTCTGTGGGCATTCTCAGTAATATGCACTGGTTGAGCTCTCTACTGGAAGACTACACCTGTTTAAAGTTTTAACCTGTTCAATATCATGTCCCTCAATCTCCCACCTGTGTATTTATGTCTCTTGGTGAATGTGAGAATTTTAATTTTTTGGTAATGATCACAAGCTGCTTCTCTCGGCAATGTGCACTACAAGTTCAAAGTGCTCTCCTAAGGCCAACTTGCAAGTGACATAGGGTTACTGTGTCATCCACATATAATAAAGCAGGAATCATTCTGTTTGCTAATTTTGGGGGATGGAAATCTTAATTTATTAAAAACTGCACCATAGAGTTAATATAGAAATTAATCCCTAGCAAATATCAGATGGAAAGCGGGAAATGGGAAAGCATTGAAGGTATAAAGTATACTTTAGAGTGCACATTCAAATATTAACTAATCAAAGCCCTGACCTGGATAGCTTGTCCAGGCAAGCCCGATCTTGTCAGATCTCAGAAGCAAGTACTTGGAAGGGCAACCTCCAAGGAATACCAGGGCTGGGATGCAGAGGCAGGTAATATCAAGCCACCTCTCTGAAACATCCTAGTCCCACTAGGGGTCACCAGAAGTCACCAAGACTTCCAGGCTCACAAGGAAGCAAGCATGCGCGTGCGCACGCACACACACAAAATACTCACCAAAAAAAGGAAACAAAGATATTGTTAGTAAACTAACAGCAGTGGCTAACATTTAGAATCAGGAATATTATTTCTATTGTTCTAGCATATTTACTGGTGGTTCTGGCTGTCAAGTCCACCCTGGGCTCCAGGTGTAGACCCTCCTGTGGCCGTGGCATCCCAAGGCGGGGGAGGTCTGACGGCTCTGGAAGTTGAGGCCTGTTAAAGAAGAGGGGGAGCATTGGGGCCTCAGATGGGTAGGGGACAGAGTTTAATGGCACTCTGTAGGTCACTCTACCTTCGTGCATCAGCTTCCCAGCTTCTCAGCATCCTCCCTGGACTCCTTATCTCTCTGCCAGCGTCAGGTAGTTCCAAGCACGTCCTTCCTCCCTGGCCCCTTCACTTCCCTCTCCTTTATACCCAGCTCCCTCTCCCAGCACCGTCTCCCAGCCCCACCTCCCTGTGATTCCTCCCAGCCCCACCCCCTATGATAAACTCTGACGCAGTCCCTACGGCCTGGGTGTGGTCGGAGTTATGCCGGTGGTGGTCCTGTCGGCCTGGGGCCACGTTCGTGTGTTCGCCGTCAGCTTCTCTTGGGCGCTGTCGGCCTCTCCTGCTGCTCCTCGAGGCTCTTCGCTCCGCGGTCAGGCTGGCCCAGGCTGTTGTGCTCTGGCGGCGCTGACGGGGTCTGGCGTTCCTGGTCTGTGGGTCTCCTGGGTGAGTTGGTGGTCGTTGAGGTCCCTGAGGGGTGTGGGTTATGTCCCGGGACCTCGGAACTGGGACACTGGCCCTATTCAACCCTGAGGGGAGAGGGAAACAGTATGGATCCTGATTTAATAGTTTTATGTTGTTATCTCCCTTTGAAGCGTTTTTCGTTTTTCGATTTCAATTTATTAATCGCTTTCCCCACGAGTGGGCTCAAAGTGATTTACAGTTACACTTTTAGACAGGGGACTAACAATGTTTCATAGGGGATAGGAAAGACAACATATAATTCATTTTTAATTGCACACGCCGTAACTGCACGGTGGAAATGTCTCTGGCTTGGACAGTCATGTCCCGAACAACTGTGTCGACTGGCTTGATGACGTTGGGGCTTCAGGACCCGTATGTCATATCGTCACACTGCCACCGCCTGGCCAAAGCATCCCACTGCAGGGATTTTTTGTAGCCGAGTAGTTTCTACCACCTTCCGATCCTGGAGCAGGACGTCCCAACCAACAGCTAACACCTTCCCAGTTTTTGTTGAAAGACAGTGACTTTTAGGTCAGTAACACAGTGTCCTGAGAGGAAGAAACCCAATATAGTAACAATAGCAGCATTGATAAACTGCCTATGAAACAACCAATAACAAATTGCCTATGAATTGTCACAGCTCGGCTATCATTGGGAGCTTGATGGAGCAGGCATATTACTCCCATTCTGCAGTTACTCCACAGACTGCCAAACCATTTCTGGGCTCAACTTAAAGTATTGGCTATCACATACAAAGCTTTTCATGGCCTTGGACTTTCTTAGCTGTGAGACCGCCTGTCCCTCTATGCCCTGCCATGTCAGATTCACTCATCTGAGCAGGGCCTTCTGCAGGTGCCATCCTGCAAATGGGCAAAATCAACAACTGCCCATATATGTGGCCCCCACCTTATGGAATGGCCCGCCTGAGGAGGTCAGGAAGGTTCCTACTCTCCTGGCTTTCTGCAAACTATGCAAAATTGAATTATTCAAAAGGGCTTTTCTATGCAGGCAATAAGGTTGCACTGTACAAATTATCCACACAATTACTTGGATAAATTATTAAGGACTGTGATCTCTCTCTCTCTCTCTCTCTCTCTCTCTCTCTCAAGCAAGAACATATATCACACTAAAAGGTGATGTAGGCAAATAAAAGATATATTGTGTACACTTTTGCATATTTACACACAGGCATATATACATACATACACACACTGTCCAAAATCCTGCAATGAAATTTATAGCAAGTAGAACAGTTTTCAAATAATGAATGTCCCTGTGTATTACAAATAAAATATAATTTGTTTGAAAGAACTGATTAAGTTGTTGTTTAGCAGGGAGTGTAGTGCAATGACCATCAGGTTTTGTTAAATGATTAATGCTATTAAATGATTAAATATTTTGAAGCTGTCTGCTGAGAATAAACAGAAGGTGAAACACTTTTAAATCAATTACCTGATCATAGTGGAATAATCTTCTTACTTTAACAAAAGCAATTACTGTATGTCAAGGCTATTCATTTAAAAGGTTTCCAGAATCAGACCACCTCTTTGGTGGTGTTTCAGCTCACACTTTCCATGGCTAGATTATTTGTAAATGTTCTATTGGGTATGAAATGAATAAATGGTATGGTGAAAATATGAACTAATGAAATATTAAATGGCTACAATAGCTCACTACCACTCTTAATGGCTGAATTCACTATTGCTAGCCCCCCCCAAAAAAAACCCCTCACAATGACATTAGTCCCACAGGTCCCAGTGGGCTTTAGACATGTTTTTCCCCCACTGCCAGCACATGCCAAAGTACTTTTGAAATTGAGGAAATTTCAGAAGCACTTGTTCATAACATAATTGGTATACTGAGGACAATTACAAATACATTGTACAGTGCCTCATACACCTACCCATATCTGATTTTGAGTTACAAAAATCTAGAAATGAAATACAGACTTTCCTTATGAGCAGGATCCAATGAACAGATCAGCATTTCAAAGCAAAAAACAAGTGCAAGCATCTTGGGTGAATCTAAGCAGTTTTTTAATCACAACCTTTATTCTGGTGTGTGTATGTCTGTGTATGAGTGTGCATTATTTTAAAAAGTAGTGTTATGCTGCTTGCCCTTCAGAATAGTACCACAGGAAAACCATGACAATATACCAGGGTTGTATAAGGCTGTACATAGGTGGGAGACGGAGACTACAATAAACAGCTGCTACTAGTTTCCAGAACGCTTCATAGTGACTTATAGTGCAACTGAAAAATTAGCATGGAGTATTGAGTACTTAATCACTTTCATTTGTTGATCTCTTAGTTTACCAGGAATGTCTGGCAAGAGACTGCTAAGTATTGGAGTATGGTTTCTTTCAAACTAAAGAGGTGTGAAAGGGTGGGAATAAACAGGAATTAATGGGAGTATTCTGGTCATCATTCACCTCATAATTTCAGGGGATATGAACCTTATATTGAAGACACAGACAAGGCCAGCCTGAGGCACCACAAGGACTAGGATAGACTGACCATTTAATGTACTGGAAGAGTTTCCAGCAGGCCACTGACAGCCGAGAACATGAACAGCCAAGCCCCATTAGCTCTGCCAGCACTTCAGGGGCCATGTTCAGCTGTACACCCTTTCAGCTGTACTTTTTCTCAATGTTTTAAAAGCCTTTCTTTTAAAAAATAGACAAAAAGCAGTTTTGCTTCCTTCTGCCTCCTAGTTAGCCCCTTATAATTAATTTATTTATAACACTTTATTAATGTCAACATTACATTTAGCTAGTTAGTTTTTTAGCCTTCCCCATCCCCCATTATTAGAACTGCAAATAACTTTCTGCAGTACCTCAAGGCTAGACTACTGCAACGCTCTCTACATGGGGCTGCCTCTGTCGCAAATCCAGAGGCTGCAACTGGTGCAGAATGCTGCGGCCAGGCTGTTAATGGGTCTCTCTAGAAGGGACCATGTGCGGCCTGCGCTGAAAGCGCTGCACTGGTTGCCAATAGCGTACCGGATTCGCTTCAAAGTGCTGGTCGTTACCTATAAAGCCCTACATGGCCAGGGTCCAACCTACCTGAAGGACCGCCTTTACCCGTATGTTCCCCCAAGAGCACTACGGCCAGGGGCCCGAAATTTATTAGTCATCCCGGGCCCTAAGGATGTCAAACTAGCCGCCACGAGGACCAGGGCCTTTTCGGTGGCGGCTCCTACCTGGTGGAATGAGCTCCCGGAGGAGATCAGGGCCCTCATGCAATTCCGCAGGGCCTGCAAGACGGAGCTCTTCCACCAGGCTTTCGAATAGGAGCCGCCACCCCTACTATACCACCACCGCCCCGAGGTCCTGATTAAACATCTGCTATCGAAGAATCCTCCTGCCGTCTTCGTGGGACTTTGGACATTCGATCCGCCATCTTTTAGATTATGAATGGTACTGAGCACCTGTTATTATATTTTAATATGTAGTATATGTTTTAAACTGTTTTGTATATATTGTTTTATCATGGCAAGTTGTTCTTGCCTCTGTGAGCCGCCCTGAGCCCACTGGGGAGGGCGGGGTATAAGTATGAAAATAAATAAAAATAAAAAAATAAAAATAAAATAAATCAACTAATACAATTCCTCCCATTGTCTTTTCCCCTGCCCAGTGGCTACTGTTACCTGAACAGCTTTATCTACAGCAATTGGCAATTTTGGTGGGTTCTTGCCAGTGTCTACCAAGGACCAGTTCACACCAAGGATTATCAGTAAAAGGAGTCGAGGCTGGTGTTGTTCAAAATAACTGTCTTTTACTTAAGAATATATAAATCACATAGAAACAATACTGATACACGCACACATTCAATCAAGTTCCTTAGCAGGTAGGGTGATGACGGGTGATACTTATCTGTCCTGAAGCCTTGTTCGTTCCAATGAAGAATGGATGGGAAGAAAATAGAATTCTAGGAAAGTTTAACACACAGCTAGAACCAGCCAGCTTGTGTGGGTCTCTTAAATGCAGTTCAAGAGATCAAGTAGAGGCAAGGGTTTGGGTATAGGAAGCTGGACAAAAGGGGAGTTAAAGCAGACAGGGGGTGTTGGGGGGAATTGTGGCTAGCAAAAGCCAGACAACTGGTCCTTACCTTTTATAGGTGGATCTTTGGGTGGGTGGCAACTGTGCCAACCTGTGGACCCACCTACCTGTTAGTCTGTCCCCAAACTAATCCTATTGGTTGCGTGTAGTGAGGGGTGGCAACCTAGAGGGTTGGGCAATATTGTAACTTAAGACCTAACTCAAAGTAGGGCATCTGGGCAAGTGTGAAACTTGTGTGGGTGTAGCAGCAAATATAAGTTCATAAAGCAAAATATCAGTCTCATCCTTTAACAGTCCCCCCCTTCATGATGATCTGCGTCTTTCAGATGAAGGAGTCATGAAAACAGCAACAGGAACACATCTTCCATCTGCAGGCCAGGTCTGGAGATGTCATCTGCAGCTCGTCTGGTCATCTCAGGAACAGGAACAGAGACCCAGATGCCAACTATCTACTCTATCGTTGGGGACGGACTTTCAAAAATAAAACAACAAACTTCTATCCTATGAAAAAGCCAAATTGCTATTGAAACTTGTAAGGCCTCAGTGCAGACAAGCATGAAACCCAATCATGTGACTACACTATCACTACACATATCAATTATGTGTAAACATACAATAAATTCAAGACTTTGTTATTCAAAGAAATTATAAGGGAAAACTTGTAAACATTTCAAAACTTGAAAACTACATCTGTAAACCGTGTTCATTTTCCCTGAGTTCAAGCCTATTCAAGTATATAGTGAATAGTATCATTGTAGGTAAGCAGCAGCCAAACCATTCCTATGCAGCAATTAACTATTCATTTTAATTGCAAGCCTGCTGAGGTATTATTGCATGTGAGCAGCAGGAGTGTAAACAATGCAAGTGTATACAATGAATACATTCAGGTTATATTTACATTTCTCTTCAGCCTTCTCCCAGTACACACTTCGGTTAAGCGTGCTTTTTCCAGTTTAAATTCAAGGGAGTGAGACACTGGAAACATAGTGGCTACAATAAAACTAAACTAGAAATCTTCCAGTCTTCCATTCTTCAAACAGCAGCGGGAATACACGAACATGCACGAAACTGCACGATCTTCACCTCGTTAATTTCCGGAGGCCTCCATTCCTTGCCGATCTAGACATGGAAAAGTCTAGCCAAAAAGGAAGGGGATTGTTTGCATGTTGAGGAGTGTTCTCCCCCCCTGATCTCAAGGCATTATGGGAGTCCATTTATTAAACAAGACATTTTTCCCTAAACAAACTAGACATTTAAAATGCAGTGCACATTTACTTAGTTTTGTGACGTGGCCTCTCCATGAAAATAAATCAATGCATCCATAAAATCATAACAATAACACAAGAAACAGTTGAAGAAAAACTCGCTATGGTTGAAAAGTTGACTGAACCATCTTTCCCCTTCAGGGGAGGGAGACCCTCCCAGTCGCGATCTCTCAAACATATATATATATTTTAAAAGATAGAAGGAGGAACCAATGCTCATACTGGCATTAGGTTCGAGAGATCAGACTGTGAAGAGGACCCTCTTCTTTTAAACTGGGGGACTTATGTGCGGCCAGGAGTACGTGTTTTAATTTGAAGGTTCCCTTCTCCCAATAAGGTTATAAAAACAGAATGCAGAAAAAAAACAAATCCACCCATGAAAACCCCAAGCAATGGTACGGTCCAGTGCTTGATTGACACCTTAGACTCTCCCTTGGATGGAACGTGGTGAAGCCATTCCATAGCCCTGAGTAAGGATCGGTTCAATGTGCCTACGCATGTAAATGAACGTACATGCTCAACATTGTGGGGGCTGCACTTCCCAGTACAAAGTAACTACAAAACAAGCAAAATAAAGATACTTAGTCTTCAAAAAGCAATGTAAAAACATCTCTTATTCATTGGGGCTTTAGGCAGACCTGAAGCCCGGAGGCTAAACCAGTCCCACTAACCTGGACGGGAGATTGCAAGCCGAAGTAGAGGTCAAAAAACTGCAACAATTCAAACGAGGCTTTGCGGTCCTGTTTGGGAGCGAATAGGCCATGTTGGGGCCCCTCCTTTACTAAGGAGAAAAATTGCACACCCAAGCACAGGCCGATCCCTCGGACCTATCGCCGGTACGACGCGTGCCAAGGCCAAAAATGGGCAGGGCATACAGTACCCTGGCGAGCAACCTAGCTAATGCCTCCTCTTATTTTCCAGAAATTCAACCGGGTCCATAGGGCTTTCCAATTTTTGGTTACAAAAATAGAAAAATGAGAAAAAGTAAAAACAAAACTGTTTTCTCAAACAAGAAGGAATAGGAGGAAGGGAACATTCACAAGGATGCTCAACCCTCCAAACAAAATAGAAATAAAAATAAAATCCCAAGAACACATAAATACATGAGAAACATAGATAAGAGATACAGATAAATCAGAGAATCCTATTTCCTTGCTATAGGAAGGTAGGTTCTTTTATTGGTGACACTCTCTCCGGAATCTACTCCGATGTGCATGGCTGCAATGACCATGGGTGCTTTACACAGGTGATTTTTAACAGATGATGGGAGTTGGCATTGGAAAAGGTAAGCAGGGAAGAATTCATTAGTACTCTGTTAATGCATTAGTACCTTCTCTATCTCATTAGTACATTGGTGCCCTAACCATTAGTAATTAGGATAAAGATCAGGCATTAAGTTTCCCATCTCCTTCACTCTGTGCATTTTGGCACATGATGATTTTAACACTAGGCATTGCCAGTTAGTGGCGATGCTTCTAATGCCATGGTGCTTCTTTGATCAAGCAGTGGGGATGGTGATCCCAAGGTAGAGTTCCTGCAACAAAAGAATTAGTGGTGGCTTGGGGAAAATTTTTCCAGATTCCCTAAACTCAAGCTATGCTGTGGTCGACACACAGTACAAACTCGTCACAGCAAAGCTCCCATTGTAGTTGGGGCTAACTAGGAAATTGGTGATCTGCCTCTTTAAGAACAGTTCCAAGCGTCTGCATGCGCATGACCACTCATGCACCTTGCCTCGGCAAAAGATTCTTCAGCTCTTCCCTGGTGATTCTCCAGTTGGGCCTCCCGTCTCCTGTCTGGGAGAGTGACCTCGTTTTGCTCTGCTTCCAGACAGACCCGCTTCTTACCGCAGCCATCGTTTGCGTTGAGCAAAAACAATGTCAGCTCCGTTTTTCTGTTCACAGAACTGACTTAGTTCACCAGTTTAAAGGACACATGGTCTTTTGTCTTGGACCCAGGTCCAGGTGTATGGAATTACTAGTGTCTCCCTTTAACAAGGTTTGCATTCTGGGACGATATGCAAATAAAAGGCACCTGTGTGTGTCTGTGTTTGCCTTCTAATATCTGTCCACCAAGAGAGTAGATTTGTATTTTAATCACAAAAGATGTGTGCATGGAGCTTCCAGTGGGTGGATCGGCGATGGCAGTCGCTCTCCTCAAAGCTCGAGGAGGCGACTAGCACACCTTCGGCTTGGAGGGGTGCCACCTCAAGTGGCACTCCCACGGAACCCTTGCGGTGTGTTCCAAGCCAGAGGGCTTTCGAGGGTTAGCCTCTTTGACGGCTCGAAGCCATGGAATACAGGCTTCCCTCCACCCTGATGGTCCAGCCGATGGGTGACCTATGGGTGTAAGCCAATCTGACCGGGACAAGCGCAGGAGATCAAGCGGAATAGCAATGGAAGAGAGCGAGGTCAGAAGTGACCAACAATGAACGTGAGTGAGAGATAAACGGACTGTTTTTGTAAAGCCCCCCCCCTTGGAGAAAGTGGAGTGCAGGGAGGGACGTCTCCTGAGCGATTGAATAGATCAAAGAAGCGAAGGGGGGGAGAGGTGAGAGAAACTGCATTACATTTTGAGAGACTTACTTGAGCTTGGATAGAGAGAAGAGGGAGCAGACGTCACGAAGACGTTAGCGGATATGCTGAAACCGGTATTGGAGCAGCTCGGTGGTATTAACCAGCAACTGGCCACACTAAACCAAAACTTTGCCTTGCAGCAGTGCCAGCTGGCAGAGACGGAGAAAAAAGTGGAGCAGGCAACTGAGAAGCTGGTAGAGAAAAAGGAAAAAAAAGAGCCCTGCTGTCTGGGTGCTCATAGGCATTCACCTTCCGTTGTGAATTGTGGCCCTAGATAGGATGTAACTAATCATAAGTAAACCGCTCCGAGCCTCCGGGAAGGAGCGGTATAGAAACCAAATAAATAAATAGAAGCCACAGATGCAATGAAGGCTAGAAGAGGCTATGCTGTATGGATAGACTCAATGGATAGACTACATTTGGGAATATTCAGTTTAACATGATTTGGTCAGATAGTCAACTTTTGGGGGACAGGAATATAGTTTCATTCTGTATGTCCTGTTTATCCCACAACTCTTGATCCTTGTCCTGAATACAAATTACCCTTATTAGCCAACCATTAGTAATACAGAGAATTCATGACACAACTTGTCAAAGATATATCTCAAACACCATTGAAATAAATGTGCATGCTCAATCCTTTAGACAATGGGGCTGCTAAACAGGCTGTGATTTGGCATCTCCAAGGAGCTTTGGGGATTGGGTCTAGACTAAATTCCCCACTAATGGAAGGGGAGTTGTAATCTCTGTCAAATCTTCCTTCCCGTTACAGACCACCCAATTTGCCCCTCATGCAGTTCTTGAGGGAACCCTGTACCCCTGAGCAGCATTTCAGAAAGATCAACAGGAAGGGGAGAGGTAGGAAAATCAAGCTGACAGAAGTGCCCTCCATTACTGGAAAATTTTGTCTGGATCCAGTCCCAATATATATTCTTTTGTGTGGTCACAGGCTACACTTAACACAAGTATGCACAATGTATTTACTTTCATAAAAGAAAATGTAAAGTTCTTGAACACAAGAAACTTTACATCATTTTTTAAGCTAGGTTACACTGTGGGAATTTAAAGTTAATGCTATTCCTTACTTTAGGGGACCACTCTTGATAACTATGTACCATATTCACTCAAAACCATAGTCATATACAACACCAGCTCACAGTACACCATCAGTGAGACAGATGGGAGGTGAGAAATATTGTTTGGCACATAGTAGAAATCAGCCAGGGTTTTGTTGTGTTTTTTTCAAAATCCTGTAACAACCTCAGTTATATCATATATATCTATTGTTCACCTTTACAAACAAACAAATTTGGGGGGTTCTAGCATATTTTACTTTGGAAATGAAGTATTTTAAAGTGAATATGGGAATTCAACATTCTTTACAAAAAATTCTAATCCTATACTATAAGATTAACTTCTTGAAAGCTTCTTTATGAGCATCTCTGTGTCCCCAGATAACAAAACCTTTTTAACCATGATGAAATAAAGAATCCACAAGTGCTGAAACCTCCTGATCTGCCTACTCTCTCTCATCACGGAAACATTTGTAACATTCACAAGGATATTGCCCACTGCCAATTACTTCCAGCATAGACCAGTTTAATAAGCACCTTGAAAAGAGAAGTGGCCTGCCAGAGGCCCAGTAACCTTTCACCTGTGGAGTCCTTGTTCTTCTGTCCACCCCCAAGCCATTAGCTGAACAGAGTGAAAACACAGGGACACATTGTATTCCCTAAATAGAGTAACCAGAGGCAAGGTGGATTCCCTGCTGAAGAAATTGAACAATCTTACTGTAGGTGTCTTCGAAGGAGAGGGCAGATTTACAGCAATAAAATGGCAGGAGTATAGTGTGATAGCTGCAATTTCCCATTTATGGTTTTGGTTTCTGAGCCTTCCTTATTAGGAAAATGTAGACTAAGCATTTCAAGATTCCCAGTGACTGTTTAGCAATTCACAGTAGGAGGAGGAGGAGGAGGAGGAGGAGGAGGAGGAAAAAAAAAAGGAGGAGGAGGAGGAGGAGGAGATTGGATTTATACCCTGCCCTTCACTCAGAGTGGATTACAAACTCCTTTTCCTTCCCCTCCCCACAACAGACACCCTGTGAAGTAGGTGGGGCTAAGACAGCTCTTTCCAGAACTGTCCTTGAGGGAACAGCTCTGACAGAATTATGCTTGCCCAAGGTCATCCAGCAGCTGCAAGTGGAGGAGTGGGGAATCAAACCTGGTTCTCCCAGATTAGAGTCTGCGCACTTAACCACTACACCAAACTCCTCTTTCTCTATTTGCTTGGTAAGGACCTTTCTGAAGGCACCTGCTCTCTGATTATGGTATGCTTTTGCCTGGATTGCATTGCTGGAAGCTGGTAGACAGATTTTCCTGTCTCACAGTGTGAGGTGGTCGTAGGAATAGTTCTCTGGTCTTTTCCAACTCTGAACTGATTATTTTCTTCTCGAGACTCATTAAAATATTTCAGTATTTTATCCACCTTCCTGCTTTTCCCTTTAACAGCCATACCATTGATCTCAGCTTTTCCCTAAAACTGAAGGCTAATACAGTGATGGCAAAATCAAAAGCCGAGAAACAAAGCACTTGAGAACTAGCACTAACAATTTTGCTAGTGTATACTACATTTTGACTACTAATAGTATACATATAGCCACTTGATAAGAAAAAGAAGAAGAGATTCGATTTATACCCTGCCCTTCACTACCCGAAGGTGTCTTAGAGCAGCTTACAAACTCCTTTCCCTTCCCCTCCCCACAACAGACACCCTGTGAGGTAGGTGGGACTGAGAGAGCTCTGACAGAAACTGCTCTTTTTCAAGAACAGCTCTTATCAGAGCTACAGCTTGCCCAAGGTCATCCAGCCAGGTGCAAGTGGAGGAGTAGGGAAGCAAACCCGGTTCTCCCAGATTAGAGTCCGCGCACTTAACCACTACACCAAAATGGATAAAACATTTAACTCTATTGCCCTGTCAAACTATAAGGAAAATCTCCACATTGATCAGAAATCCAGGGAAGCAACCCAATAATAAGAATCTCCTCACTACTTAGCAAGTGGTGCAATTAAGTTTACTGGCTTACCAAGTGGCTGAATGCATATTGTGGTAAACTATAATCTGTATTCACCCTGGACAGCTGATCCGGGGTGGGGATATTTCCCCGTTCCCCCATACACACAATGAAACTGCTTGAGAAAGTAAGTGGGCTCATTATGTTTGGGCTGGTGCTGGTGCATTATGATCCAGTGTGCCAAATTCACCTAAGATACACTCAGTCCACAACTGAGCTATGTCAGGTTTAAAATATCTCAGTCTATGGATAGTTCTATGTAGAGTAACTAATGGTATCTTTATTTGCCTATGCTATTTTTTTGAACTTTATTGCTTGGGGGGGGGGGGGGGGAGAGAATTCCTCTTCTTCAACCACCAAAGCAGGAAGCTCCATTGGCCTGCAAGTTACTGGTGGAGGGCAAGTGATCTCCCCACCATTGGTGTCTTATCTCGGGCGGAGAAAGGAATTACTCTCCTGAGCCTAAGGAAGGTTGGAACCTCTCACGCCCCTCCTCCCTCCGCTAGCCATTATCAGGTGACAGCGAGGGAGGCAGACGTCAGCCTCCTTTTTCCCCAACCGCGTTTTCGCTTTCCTCCCAAACACAGAGAGCATGGGCCGCGTGCGCTGTCCTGCTCTATCCCCGTCCTTCATACAAACACAGTCACAAAATAGTCTGGTTTCCCGCCCACGCGGGTCTGACTTGGGACTTGCTTCCAGGGGTCTCTTCACGGTGGCTGTTTTCCTTCTTTTCATCTCCCGCATCAGACAGTCTTTCCACCTCAGCTCCCTGTCAGTTATACCAAAGACATTGGGAGGTAAACCGATCAGAGGCTGGACCTTTCCAGGGAAACGTTTCCCTCGCTTTCTTAGGAAAGAAAGTTAGGAGCGCGTTTAGCTGCTTTTTTGAAGCTATAGAGAGGACTCGGGACCAGTGTTCCCTCTAAGCTGAGTTAGCGTGAGCTAGCTCACAGTTTTTTAGCCTCCGGCTCACACATTTTTGTCTTAGCTCAGGAAGGATGGCTCCAGAGTAAACTAATTGATGCAGTAGCCAAATCACCTGCTCACAACTTTAATGCCAGTAGCTCTCAAGGTAGGATTTTTGCTCACAGGACTCCACAGCTTAGAGGGAGCACTGCTCGGGACGCATGAAGAGCTTCCAAAAAAAATTGAACTGATGTATAGGCAGTAATGGGATCCCTTAAAAATGCAGTTATACCCACAAGACTAAAGTGGTTTTCCTGTGGAACCAAGCGACAGATTGCTTCCGTGGGAGGCGCCCAGTGGAAGACCGCGCGTCTTGCGTTAAGGGACGCCGAGGAGCTATTTGACGCTGGCGGATAAACGTGGTTCATTCGACGTCCCTTCCTCCATGACTCCGTGAGAAAGGCGGACTACCAATGACGTAAATAAATGAGTCCAAAAACGAAAGCCACGTGACAGCCTTTTACTAAGACTGACCAAAAGGGACAGCAACCAGAGAGTTTTCAGGTTCTGCGGAAATGTTGATCAAACTGGAAATTAGTTAGTTTGCTTAAAAAAGGACGGCCTCAAGGCATTCCAAAAGTCCTCGGTGCCTCGTTGTTTGTCACGTATCCCTAAGTTTCGTTTTCTCCCGTTAAGGTTGCAAACCCGGCGCAGTGAAGACTATGGATCCGATCGTTTTCAAAGAGGCAAAAGCAGCCTGAAAGCTAGGGGGACAACAGTGGTTGCCGAGGTCCGAGTGCAATGCGTAGACCACAAGGAACGATTCCGTAATGAACAACCGAAGTCGCGGGGAAGGGAAGATCGGAGCTCCCTCCCTCAGTCTCTGCCGTGAACTTCGCCGCGTGATTTCGACTCAGGCACCCCTATGGGCAAAAAAAGAGGCAGGGCGGGTGGTCTGGGTATGCAGCGCCGTGACAAAACAGTGGGATAGGAGGAATTGTCTTCGGACTGCTTCGGAGTCTTTCCAAAACGAGCTCCTTTCCAAGCTGGAGTTGGTTCCCTGCCCCCACCCCGTTCAGTCCTATGGCACACCCCGACTGGGGAATCCTCCCTACCGCCGGACCCAAAAGGCACTTACGGCGGGGTAGTCAGTACCCCTGCAAGAGGAGACTGGTTTAGTTGCCAAAGGGTGGAGGTTAGATCCCGTTTTCGGTGGATGCCAGCAAAGAAAGGATGTTCGGCACCAGTTAAACGCTATTCCCACCCCATCGCCTCCGAAATATTGACATTTTTATTGCAACCGTCGGAGTTCCTCAGATTTCAGCGACGTGTCTTGTATCCCGACATGTTTATTAAACGCCGCCTGTTTTGTTGCCTTTTAATTAGCCTTTCAGTGCGGTAATCGCTTTTCTCCAGATGTGTGGGGGGGGGAACACCTTACACTTCAAACAGAGGAACCATCCACAGCTACGAACTTTCAAGTGCCATTGATTTAGGTGGGAGAGATTTTAGCAGGTGTTTAACTTTCCCCACCGAAACCGAAAAGTGCTTCAGTTTGGTTGGATCTTGTCCTTTAAGAAGTGCTCTTTATTTTACTATGTTTATCGCATCACCCTGGCATCCTGGAAGAAAATATAGCCTGGGGGGGAAATGTCGCTTTCTGTCCTTTTCCTAGCCTGCATCAGACACTGTCTGTCTAAGAAAAAGCTTATGTACATGTTTCCTGCATAATCGACAGAACTTGGCAATCGTTGCCTTCTTTTCGCAGACAAAGTGATATTCCCGGGAGATACTGTCGTTTCCTGGACTCTGGGGTGGCACAGCACTGTTCAATAGGTTCGTTCTATTTTACTTATTCATTCGAGGCCATTTATTCTAGAGAAAACCTGGGGCACAGTTGCTTCGCCTGAAGTATCTACCATCCATCTATCTGGAACAGTTGAAATATTTACATTTCTGTCTCCTGAAAATTTTTTGTGGAACTCGACAGTTATGTGCATTCTACATCAGGCAAAAAAGTAGCCTGTACAAAATACCCCAGCTTAATTTTTCCGAGGTGCATAGCCAAAGTCCTTTTAAACGGATTAGTGTCTTTATTCATTTTTTAACCACCTTTTGTGGCTGACTCTCAGGGCAGTGAAATGAGGAGGTTTCCACCCATTCGAAAGGTAACCCAATGAAGGTTCTAATCCTTCAGCCACCCTGAGTTACCAGGGCTGTTAAGCAGTATAGTTCTTCCGGACTGAGTAAACCTATGCAGGAGGGTGTGTGCGGCCTTGTGCTTGACTGGAACTTTAACCCTAGAGAAAGCTAGATGTGAGCCCAGCAGCAGCAGCCTAGAGACCAAAAGATCTTCGGGGTTGAGAGTCCAAAGCTCCCTTCCTCAGATCTGACCAATCTCAATCTAGTTTTTCTAGTGCAGACCAACAGGGCTATTTCTCCTGACACTTAAACCCAGAAAATGTTTGAGAAAGCAATAAGCAAAAGTGACAAACCGGCAGCCCTGCTTAAAACTAAACGTTTTTAAACTGTCAAAAACTAAGCTTTTAAAAACATCACAAGTGGGAAAGAGAATAAATCCTAATTTTATTTATTTAAACCCCAAATTATTTAATTCTGAACTGTTGTGAGAAAGAAGACTGGAAATGGAGATTGCTCGACAGGGGGGCCGTCACAGGGCAAAGTTGCCGCACGGATGGTGGGCAGATTATCCGGGCGCGATCACACCCCAACATCTGGGAAGTGGAGCTTACCGCGGACAATGCGCCTTAAAAAACTAGTACCTCCAAGGTACTAGTAAATGTTTGCCACGGGCTGCCTCTAGACACCCGTGGTGTGATCGCAGCATTCCCCTCCAGTCCCTCGTTGAAGGCACCGAGGGAAGGATCCGTGGTGTGCCGCTGGCGGGTCTGATCACATAATCACCTGCGCTGGGGCAATTAGCCATGCCTCCCCCACGATATCTGGCCTGTGTGACCGGGGCCACTGTATCTGTTAGAAGGCGTGGGGAGGCGAAACTGAAATCTGGAAAAAATATATTCCACAATGTTTATAAAGGATATTAACATAATCAGGCATCATATTTCTATGGCACATATACAGTACACATACTTTATAGCAGGTGTGGGCAGCTTTGCATGGTATACAGTCTATTTTTGTTTATTGAAATCTCCGCAGATGTACGTCTAATATATAAAACAACAAAATCACTCTCTGGATCTCTTAAGGGATAACTAACCTGTGTTAACTAATCCTCTACGTGCACCCTTGGATCATCCCCATATTCACCTGATCTAGAGATTTTTGCAAGCATAGAAGCAACCACTATGCTACTTTGTCAGGCATAAATCAACCAATCAACTAAAGGCAGCCCCTCATCAACGGTGCCTACGATCTACCACAGCTGCTTCGGGTCTGGAGCAGGGATTGTGAAGATCTATAAATGAACACACACCTATCTGTGGAATATATTTTAAAATGTACTGTGTTACATCGGCCTAAAGTAAACCTTTGTATAACTTTTCTTGGGGGCAAGCCCGGTAGAAATCAGTGGAACTTACTTTCAGAGGTAAATATGAATAGAGTGAGGCAAGACGGCAAGCGATTTGCAGGAGAGAGATTCAAACCCGTTCATACATCATGTAATCTCGCCGGTTTCCGTGGTAGTATTGCTACAGAGCCGTTTTAAGCCACTCACTATAAAATGGATTACAAATCGTTCAACCCCCCCCAACAGTATGGGGGGGGGGGGATCGTCCGGTTTGATAGGTTTCAGAGGTTCGTGATAGAATTCAGGCTCTTGAGGTGATCCAGATGTCTCCGGCTGAAACTGCTACCAGCGCTGGGATCCAGCTGCTAGCCAGGTCGTCCAGTCGAAACGATAAAGGCGGGTTTGCGTAAGCGATTCGTCCTCTTGGTGAAATTCTGAAACGACTCAAACTGTTATCGAAAGTTGGCTTTGAGGGACAGTAAGAAACAGCAAATTTGCTTAAATCCCATTGAAAACAGTGGGATTTAACCAAGGAAGGAACTTCAGGTGCGAATGTCAGAAAGAGAGGACATCTGGCGGGTGCCACCTGATACTTTCGCGGAGAACTAACTCTAAAAAATGAAAGAAAGAAACAATAGCCCCCCCCCGTAAGGTACTCCCTTTCTCTAAATATAGGTTGTGATGCTGCACACAGGCCGCTTTAACCCTGCTGAAAACAGTTGTGAGAGCAGAAGTGTAGCCATATTGCGCAACTGACCGAGGGAAGAAAGCAGAACGAATCCCACTGGCGATTACCATTCAAATTGTTGCGAAACCATTTCCCCTTTTGGCTACCGAGGTTGGGCAGAAAATGGGAACGATAATAACATTAGCAGTAGTAATCTGGTGTGGGTTAATAGTCTTGTAAAAGAAAACATACCCTGTCGACGCTCTGTCGGCGTTATTTAATTTGGGGACAGCATGCCCAGGGGGTGGAGGACGTGCGTGTGGAATAGAAGACGATGGCGGGACGGTGCGAGAGCTAAAGCATAATACCTTTAGCAGGCGGTTTTAGCACAAACACTGTAGAATGGATAATGAGCGTATGTCAAAAGACGGGAAAGAAGGAATTCCGCCGCCCCGAATAAAACTGAATTTTTCTCTATGCAGGGGGGGAAGGGAGCTTTTCTTTAATCAAAATAGAAATGTCCTTAAACCCACTGACTAAAAGTGTCCACGATACCCCGCGACCCTAAAGGCATTGATTTGAAAACAAACTCGACTGCCATCCATAGAATTTAAACACTTTGAGGATCGGTATACCTCTGGTTTGCATATCTTTCGAGTGTTTCCTCCGCAACCAATTTAGTTGGATTGGCTTCAGCTGGGACTTTATCATCTTCAACCCAAATCGGGGCTTACAATTGGCTACGGGGAACGTTTTGGATAATTATTCTTTGGGGTTCCAGCAGACGCTGTTGCTGCTTCTGCTCACAAAGCTATTCGCGGCAGCAACTCTAACTGGCGCCGATTTCCCATCAAAGCCTGTTTCGGTAGCGGGCTTCCTCTCTTGCCCACTAATTTGATGGTCGAGGAGCGTAGGTATCCTGCAAGACTTAAAGCTTTATTGCTCGGCGCGGCAGACCGCAGAGGAACTGCTTCCTTGCCCCGGCTAGTGAATCAAACGGTTTCCATTGCTAAGAGAAACACTCAGAGATCGGTGTCGGGAAGAAGATGCATAAGGAATCCCCCCCCCCACACACACACACCTTGTTTAAATGAATTAAAATCCCTTCTCCAAAAAGTAGTGGCTTCCGGGGGTATTTTTAAAACACACAGACAGCAGGGAGTCATCCAAGCAAGCGGCTTTTGAAAGTCAGCTGGACAGTTTAGTTGTTGAACAGATTTGCCCTGGTGGCCCAGATTTGCCCTGGTGGTTCACTGTACCTAACAAGGCCATAGAAGAGCAGGTTCTGGCTCTTTATCTGCTATTTGTTTTAGGTCTCTGCTTCAGTGTATTACAAATATAAACCCACATCTCCAAGCAAAGGTTTTACAAAGTTACATCTGCTTGCTGCTAGAGTTAGGGGTGACCGGATTTTTCTGTCCTACTTGTAATCTACCTTGAGTCCCAGTGAGAAAGGCAGACTACAAGTGAAAATGTCACACTGCTAATTCAGTCTAGGGGTGCTTTGTGGAATCCCAAGTGTTCTCCTGCTGTCATCGCAAATCTAAAACTAAGGCCTGGTTTAATAAACAACACAAAATAACCACAGCCTATGCAAATGACTTTAACAGGCAACTGAGTGTATGTAAATTTAACATGCTTCTCTAGAAAGCTGCAAGTACATCAGCCATGACCTGATTTGCAAATGCTAATTTCATTGGACTTTTAAAAATTTTATTTTCAACTATGACTGCATTAATTTAGATAGAAGTACTCTGGCACTATTTAGTGCTAGCAGATCTGAGAACAGGAGTGATGTTTACACTTTTCCAGTGTTCCTCTCTTCCAGACTTTCCCTTAAATTATACAGAACAGGCAGAGCTTCATTTATCACTCCTGAAAATACCATCATCCTTGCCATAAACCCTAGGGGAAGTGTTAAAACAGCAAATGTGTTTCCTCAGAGTGAAGGTAAGTGACCTTCTGAGCTATAAGCTTAGCTTGGCCACTTTGACATAGCAAGATGGAACTTGTTTTGCTTTTGAATTTTAAAACCTGCTAACCTACAGCTTATATAGGGAACCACAATTCCTTAGAGTTACATGTTTTGCCATATCCACACTGCTTTGCAGGATGTATAACATTTTAATGGCCGCAATAAGTGCAGCCACAGAGTCCTACACGTTCCCTTAAGAGGTGCTTGCAGTGAGAGCCAGCTTTTGGGAGGGCAGCTGAGATGTCTGTCTTGTTTTACTTTGCCAGATGGGACAACTGCTTCAGAATACATGCAAGAGCCATTTCCTGTCTTCTCTTACGAAAGTGTATTTTATTACCATTTTGCTGCACATTCTCACACTCTAAGGACATTGTGCATGTTGATGCAACACCTTAAATATGAGAAACAGATAGCTCAGCTTGCCTTGATTACTTTATTAGAAATTTTTCCTTGTGCCTCTCCTCAACCTGTTCTTGATCCTCAGCAAAAACTTGCTCTTTTTTTTTTAACAAGCTGTCAGGTATTACACTAACAGCTCAGCACTCCATGGGAAAACCATATTTACTTTAAAGTCACTTTATTCATTTTTTATTAGCCTTTAAACAATGTTTCTCACTTTAACACTAATCCAGAGGGAAGGGTGCCTCCAATGTCTGTATCAGGAATCCCCAAAGCAGGAGAAGGTGTTTTGGCTACTACTGATCCAGAGCACTACCTACATCAGAGTAGTTTTAGAATAAATAAATACATGTTACTCTACGAGACAGGGAGGTGACAGGTTCACTTTAACATAGCACACTTCTTTTATATTACAAATAATGGTCATTCCAACTTAAGATATTAGCAGTATAAACAACAGCTTTTTTTCTCTGGTAACAGCTTTTGTCTCAGTAGATCCCTGGTAAAAACACAGAATTAACACCAGTTTGAGGAAAGCTTGTGGTTCAGTGGTAGGGCACCTGTCTTTCATTAAGAAGCCTCTAGTTTTAGTCTCTGGTATATCCACTTAGAAGATCTAAGGTAGCAGACAAAGACTCTTTATGCATGAGGCCTTGGAACGCCACTGCAAAAGTGGACAACATTGAAATATATGGTACCTAAATATACCTTAATGGGACTGATAAATTTTAATTGCTCATATAAAAATGTAATGATGAACAAGACCTTCAGTTCCAGAGATGTAGCCATGTCTTGCACAAAAATAAACTGGAGTCTAGTGGCACCTTAAAGACTAACACAATTTTATTCCAGTGTGAACTTCCATGGACTAGAGTTAACTTTTCAGATTAAAGAATTTTCTTACATCTGAAGAAATCATATCTATATACTAATAGCAAAGTTGGCTAAATTTCAGAATACTTAAATGTGGTAATTGGAGCTGTGAATGGGCCAGATATATCTTTCTACAAATCTGAAAAATTCACCAGTTTTTTAAAATGTGAAATCTAAAAAAAAGTGCCTTTGGAGGTTTAAAAACCTCAAAATGATTATAGACGCACCTGTACCTTTAAGCAACAGATTCCCTCAGTGGTTACTGCTAGGCAACTACAACTTTCCAGGATTCCTTTCTGTGAGTAAAAGGCAGCGGGAGGGGCAAGGTCCTTTCCAGGGCTGTTTAGGCCTTTGAGGGAGGACTCATTGTGTCCAGACCTGGCTAGGGTTGCTAGATCCAGGTTGTGAAATTTGGGGGTGGAATTTAGGAATGGCCTGCTGCAAGTTCTTGTGGGTTCCCACTTGTATATTCTAATAATGAAATCAGCCAAATCTGAATACTGGACCTGTGAAGGGCCAAGATGGATTTTTTTGACAAACTGGAAAAGCACCCAAGATTTGCAGAACAATCTGAAATCTTTTTTAAAAAAAGACATGGCAGTATAAAACCCCAACGTGACAAAGGAGTGCCCATAGCTTTAAAATACCACAACAGGCTTAGTTTCTGTCAGTAAAAGGCATTGGGAGGGGACTGAGCCATTTTCAGGGCTCTTTTAGTCTTTGAGGGAGGACTCCTTGTGGCAGCTTGATACCACATGAGTTGAATGACTCACCAAGTCCTGGCTGCTCACTACTGTTCAACAGCAGGTACCCCACAAAAGCCACATGAGAAGGAAAAGGAGGGAGGTGGTGGCACCTGGCTTGGCCCACACAAAATGAGGCAGACAGCAACACCCAACCCTACCAAGCCTTGCACCAGATGAGGCAGACTGGTTCCCAGCCTGGACAAACTCCACACAAGAAGAGGTAGATGGTGGCACCCAACCTCATGCTAGGCTAATCAGATAGCAGTGCTTGGCTCAACCCAGTGGAGCTCCCTGCAAAGTGAGACAAGTTCCAAGCTGGCCTAGCCACAGTCTGCACAAGGCAAGGGAAGTAGCACCTGGCCCACCTGAGGTGAGGAAAGAAGCACCTTGCTAATCAGAGAGGCAGGCTTCTTCTTCCTTCCATCTTCCTTTTGGGAGGGAAGTCAGGGTTAGACAGATTGTCTCTTCCTCTCCTCTGACCAGGGCAAGCTGGACAAGTATCTTCCTAGGGTTTTTCACTCTCAGTCCACTCTTGCTCACAGAATTGTTCTGAAGATAAAATGGAGGAGAGGGGAGAAAGGTGGACTATAGATGAAGTTGGAGGAGAAGGTAAAAAGTTAGCAGGTATGTGAAGGAAGCAGAGAAGACTGAGGATGAATGAGTTGTCAGGTAGAGGGAAACAGGAAATAGTGTGGGGAAGCTGAGTCCTTGCAGGTTGCCCACTGGGCAACCGGGTCATAGTTTTCCTGGGCAGAGGGTTCCAGGGGAGGGGGGGAAAGATGGAGATAAGATAAAGGTTGATTAGCTGGTGTCTGGAAAGGACAGGAGGCAGGGAAGGTGCAGGCCCGTAGCCTCCATGGGGCCCACTCCGCGCCGATTTCACTGAATTTTACACCCGGAGTTGTAGGGCACGGGCCTAAGCAGGCTGCGTTAATGACGCTGAAGATGCAGGCTGCTCCCTTGCGGGTCGGGGGAGACGCAACTACATTAGGAGCCCAAACTTCACCAGGTTCTGAGCAGGCTTTCGCGTTTATCAGAACTCATCCTTAGGCTAGCTATAAAGCCCAACGACAAAAAAGGTATTGTTGGCATGATGTATCCAGCCGTGGAGTGTGTAAGCGTCTTAAAGTGGAGCAGAGGCAATATGCAGCAGAAGCCTAGGCATGTCTACTCCTTGTAAGTAAGTCCACTGACCTATGTTCAATGGTGTGTACTCCCTCCCAGGTGAGTGTGTATAGGCTTGTAGCCCATTAGGTGAAACTGTGCCCATTAGGTGCAAGAAGGTCTCAGAGGATGGGGATGAAGACACAGTGGCTGATTTGGATATAAAAGCTGTCTGTGATTTGGGTGTGCCTTAAGTGTTCATTAGAACATAGGTGTTCTAAGCATGTCTGCCTGTGATTTTTGAGAGCTTTAGAGCAGTGGTCTTCAACTTTTCCAGATCCAGGGCCACCTTTAATCACCCAATTACATGCAAATGTTGGAAAGTCTCCTAACGTCGCATGGCAGGAAGAACAGGAGGCCTCAGTTAATTCATCAGTTATAGGGCCAGGACCATGAACCATAGACCAAGGGCCAAACGAGACTTTCATTTAAAACGGGCGGCCCTCCTCGCCACACGTGCGCCGGCCGTGCCGCTCCGCTCTCCGAGCAGCACGGCCGGCGCACGTGTGGCGAGGAGGGCCGCCCGTGTTGCGTCTCGTAGGCGCGCGGGCGGCGGAGGCGCTGCCTGTTGCTGCCGGGGTCGCCTCGCCTCGCCTCCCCTCTCGGGCTGTGCCGTGGCGACTGCAGAGAGTCGGCTCGGCGACTGCTGCAGCCGAGGCAGGAGCGAAGGAGCCACAACAACGCTCCCTCCGTGGCGGAGGCGGCCGCGGAAGCCCTCTCCGGAGGCCGCGCGGCCGCTCCTTCCTCCCTGCCCGCCTGCCTTTTTCCCAGACTCCCTCTGCGAAGGCGAAGCTGGCGGGGCGCAAGAAGGGGGGACGGGGCTGTTCTGGAGCGACAGGCGGGCCGCCACCAAGGCAGGAAGGGCTGTGGCCGGAGCCGGGACCCTAACAGTCAGGGCCAGAGAAGGGGGGGAGGGCATTATGCCACTCCCGGTGATGTGTGCACATACACCGGCCCCCTCCCTTTTCCCAGGGCCCCCCCACTGGGAGGGCTTTAGCTACGGCCCTGGTGGAGAGGCTATAAAGGCTTTCAAGAAAGGGGAGGGGGATGAAATAGTGAGGGAGATCATTTTACTCTGCAAGTCCCTATGGGTTACCGCTTGTGGGCTCTAACCCACAAAAGTGCATGCTGGAATAAAATTTTGTTAGTCTTTAAAATGCCACTAGCTATGGGCCATAAATTTGCAACCTACTATCAGCTTGCCAGAGAATTTACATTTAGTAGCAATTTTCAGAATCAGGAAGGACAGGAGGGGTAATGAAGCTCAAGTTGAATTAAGTAAGCTAGTGTCATACCACACATTACAAGAGGGAAACTTGGACTTTTCATGAAGTCTATACTCCAAATAGCTTCATCAAACATGGCTTTATGATGAGTGTGTGCATGTGTGTGAATTTTTGGTATGCACATTCTGTTTTTAAAATAGGCTTAGACCTAAAAATATATTATTTATTATTATTTTCCATTTGTATCCCGCCTTGCCAGGGAACTGGCTCAAGGTGGCGAACAAGCTTTAAAAACAATAAAACAGTAAATACAATAAAATATAAATAACAATTACTTAACATCATAGAATTCTAACAAGGACAATACAAATGATGACGACATTCAATATATCCACTGATGTTTCCTGCAGGCCGTAGTATGTTCTGGTGGCGCATTTGTCAGTGGCGGCTCCTAATCAAAAGCCTGGTGGAAGAGCTCCATTTTACAGGCCCTGCGGAACTATAAAAAGTCCCGCAGGGCCCTGATGTTATCCGGGAGCTCATTCCACTAGTGTGGAGCCATCACTGAAAAGGCCATGGCTCTAGTAGTGGCCAACCTGGCGTCTCTCAGGCCAGAGAGAGTCAGGCGATTCTGAGTCCCTGACCTCAGTGCTCTCTGGGGCACATGTGGGAAAAGACGGTCCCTCAAGTAGGCAGGCCCCTGACCATATAGGGCTTTAAAGGTCAAAACCAGCACCTTGAAATGAATCTGGTAAGCTATTGGCAGCCAGTGCAATGCCTTCAGCACAGGGTGGATGTGGTTTCATATAGAGAGACCCATCAACAGCCTGGCTGCCGCATTTTGCACTATCTGCAGCTTCTGGATCTGAGACAAGGGCAGCCCAATGTAGAGAGCATTGCAGTAGTCTAATCATGAGGTGACCATAGCATGGATCATTGTTGCCAGGTCATTGCGTTCGAGGAAGGGAACCAACTGCCTAATCAGCCGCAGATGGTAAAAGGCTGCCTACCTGGGCCTCCATTGTTAAGGCAGCATCCAAGAGCACTCCCAAACTCCTAACCCTCGGCGCTGGCACCAATGGCGCCCCATTGAAGGTCGGGAGTGGGACCCCCACCCCCGATCCGCTCCAATTTGTGGGTAATGCATTCTTTTCATGTAACAGTTGTGCTCATATGATTGTTTTTGAAGTTATATTATAATCCCTGACAAGTGCATAAACACAGAGTAAATTATTTGAATGTAGAAACACTACTTGGCTGGAATTTGCTTACGGTATTTTCCCTGACAAAGTTATGTGGATAACAATTCTAAACAGTTTCATGCAGTTCACAGTCACTGCTGAGAATTCTTGAGAGCCAGTATGATGCAGTGGTTAGGGTGTTAGGCTAAAACCAAGCAGTCCTCCATTCAACTCCTCACCCTAATGAAGCTTACTGGATGGTCTTCAACATTACTTTATCTAAGTATTGTTGTAAGATACTGTGTTTGGAGATCCTTGGAGGAAAAACAGTATAAAAATATAATAATTCTGTCAGCTCCAAATGTTAAATTACAATTAGCCTAAAGAGGTCAGGGAATTGTTGTGATAGCCCATCTCTTTAAACTGTGGCTCTTATTTTCACAGGGGTTTTCACAGGCATATAAGCAATGGAAGAGGATCATATTCTCAGCACTGGTTACACATAGCCAGTAATGGAAATCACTTGTTTATTTAGAATGTTTCTATGTCATCTCTTCAGAGTCCTGTTCGAGGTGGCTTACAGTTAAAAACCACAGTGTAAAAAAACAAACCCTAAGCCATTCAAAAACAAACCATTGGACATGTGTGTATGGTAAGTGCTATCAAGTCACTTCTGACTTAAGGCAATTCATTAATTAATGTCCTCAAAAAAGGCCTATCATTAACAACCATTTGTAGATCTTGCAAACTGAGGGCTTATAGCTTCCTTGACTGAGTCAATCCCTATCATGTTGGGTCTTCCTCTTTTCCTGCTCCCTTCAATTTTTCCTAGCATTATTGTCTTTTCCAGTGACTCGTTTTCCCATAACATGAGCAAAGTATGATAGCCTCAGTTTAGTCATTATGTCCATTCGACATAAGCAGAACATTCAAAAGCTGGTAAGATAAAAGCCCTAATTAAAAGCCTGGGTAAAAAGATGTGTTTTGGCCTGGCTATTAAAAGAAAGTTTATGGACAACAAAAGTTACCAACGATTACTAGCACTTTATTATGGTTTTAGAATTGTTTTAATCGTAATTTATGTTTTTAATGTAATTATCTGTTTTATGTAAGCAACCCTGAACTAGGAGGGTGGGGTAAAAAATCAAATAAATAAATAAAATATAGCAGGTGCTAGACTGCCAGGTAAGCCTCAAGGGGAAGGGTGATTCAAAGGCAAGGGGCCACCACAGGTGCCCTGTTTCTAGCTACCATAAGCCTCACCTCTGAAAGGGGAGAGCAGGGCTTGAGAGACAGATCGTAACTGTGCAGCTGGATAGCATGGATTCACGAAATTGTCGTGAATTGGATTGTCACTGGATTCAAGAAAGAGAGAGAAGTTCTATTTTCTGTCCTTGGTTTTGCTACCTACTAAAACTAGTATATGAAAAGTCTTAAGAACAATGCAGACATAGTGTGTTTGTTGATGCAGGAATCTCAGAACTGCATAAGTGGAAACTATAATAAGTGAGGATATTACTTACAGATCTCAACCAAATACAGATCCCATAACTTCATGAGGGCTTGTGTGAATTGCAGAGATTACACACTGGACTCCTTCACATGTTACATTGTTCCTAACACAAATATCTGCATATTGGAATAATTCCTTCACTTACCGAAACAAAACAAAAACCCCACAATAATAGAGCCCTTAATGCTGCTTTTTTTTTTTTTTAAAGCATTATGTGTTAAGTTTTGTGGTGATAATACACTTTGGGCAAGGGATAAGAAAGGCCTGATTATTATATATGTGATAGTCTTTAGAAACCTTGATCTGAGTTTTCCACATGGTAATGATTAAAGGGTTTCTTTTCACAAAATGTAATGAGGAGTGACTTTCAAGAGAACGGACACCTGGTTAAAACAATAGAGAATTCTGGGTTATATTATTTGATAGTGCAGTTTTTGAAGGTTGTCTTGGCACAGTCAGCAGTGCCGGAGACAGGAAAGCAGAGAACACAAACCTTATCTTTGTACCATTCAGTAAATTATAACCCAAAAACTCAAAGCACTGATAAGAGAAATAGGATGTTTCTGCATTCAACTGGGGGAAAATATTGAATTTACTTGAATGCTCTTGTTTGTAGGCTGGAAAAAATAGATTAATGCTAAACTGAAACATGGGAGAAGTTTCTTAGAATTTGGTTTACACTAACTCATGCTATTTCACTTACCAAAGCAGCAGTCATATGCACGGTGGTGGCTGGGGTGTGTGTCTCTCTTTCTTCCTAGTAAACATGTATGTAAACCTAGTAAAACCTGAACAATGAACAACTGGGATTTAGTGCCAGTGAAGTCAATGGAACTTAAATGGTTTTAAATCCGAGTCCTTTGCCTTAACTTGTCTATAGATCAGCAGAAAGAAGCAGGCAGGCAGCCCTCCTATCATAGAACAATACTAGGTCTAAGATCCAAAGACTACCTTCACACACCCAAGGGAAATCTTGGTTTTTTTGTTTTTGTCTTCAGACAGATCTCTGTGCCACTTGGCAAACTACTTTAGAAGAGGAAGGGAATTACAAAAGTATTTGGTGATCCAGCATCAAGGACTGTTGTTCAAAGGAACAAGTTAAAAGAAATTCCACCTGGCTGACAAAAAACCCGGGCCATAATGAAAACATATCTTAAACTCACAGGAGGCTTTATATAAAGTAAGTAAATAATACAAATAAATACTTTATAAATATAATCTTCTATTACAAGTTATATATTTATATCTGTAATGAAACACATGTTTTACTTCTATACCTGTGATGCAAAAGAAACCTGTGGTCACAGCACCTCTCAAAAGCAAACACTGGAGAATAACAATACAGTAATTGGAGCATGTGGGTACCTTTGAAATGCAAATAAATTCATTTTATTTGTGGTTGTTAACAATGATAATGAAAACACATATACAGAACCCCCCCAAGGGCTGCTGCTGCTGCTGCTCAACAATTCTGTACTGAAACAAACACTGCCACACAGTCAAATCTACTTTTTCATTCTCTTAAGGGGATGGGTGAAGAGAAAGTACTATACAAACAGTTGTGTATACTCAACTACAACAAATGTGGCACTAGCCAAAAAGCACAGGGCTTTTTTTCCTTTCTTTTTTTTTTGTTCCCTGGAAAGACCCTTATTCTGTCATGATTCATAATCCTTTGATTTGTGATGACTCACTGATTTCAGAGGATGTGTCACATCAGGCACTCCATCTAGTCCAAAGAGCTTTTGTAGTCCCAAGGACTGTAGTGGCAGAGTTAAACATGTGCTCAACTCCTTCCTATTTAAATCTATGATACATAACAGTGATTAACTTTGCCAGAGCTGTACTATAGACATGAGAAAAATTAAGGAATAAAATCAAGCCAAACGATACACCATCAAGCAGGCCTACTAGGTATAACAAAAGGACATTAAAGTATGCTCATGTTTATGGGCAAATTAACAGTTTAAAGGAAATTCTTGTTCATGCAAGACATAATTATTGTGGCACTCCCTACCACAAGAGACTATTGAAGCACTGTAGAATAAAAAAGAAATTAACATTTATGGGCAAGACTTTTACTGCAGTTTCAATAACTACAGAATATAATTGAAGGCTATCATGCTTCATCATCCCAACCTAAGCCTGGTCAAGAAATCATTCTTCTTCAATAAAGAATTACAAAACATATGTGTGTGTGTGTGGGGGGGGTTACATGTTACCAGAAGCAGTTTTACCAGCAGTGATCATAGAAAGGTGTGACTTTCCTATCCCTCTTTGAATGCCAAGATGCTTATTGCCCTTTTATGTACAAAACCTCAGAGATGCCTCATTCACTTGCATTGCCCGGTGTTGGGGGTGCGTGGGAGAAACGAACCGTCTTTAATTCAGCCTCTCAGTGTTCTTTTGCAACATTCATATCCCATGCTCAGCAAGAAATGACGCAGGCTGTGCTGACTATAACGGCTGTTTTTATTACGAGATCCTTGGGGAATGTGTGTAACTGCATGCGATTGAATTAAAGGCAAGGAACGTGAGAGATGCCGTGCCTGGCCTTTGCTGACAGAATGCCAGAAGGCTAAGACTTATTCATACAATTTATGGAAGTAGCCTTAGCATTAATACATTGTACTTGGAATGATCCTAGTGCTGAGTTGTCATGGGTTCTAATTTTGACCAGGATAGGCTTTGAGAAGCCACTCCTTTTCCCTCAGTTTTCCTTCCTGTAATACGGGCCTTATGGGTAACCCATGTGAAGCTGAGTGCATGGTCCAAGTACTCGTATCCCCATTCTGTTTAACAGGATTTCTTTCTTTGGCCACATTGCAGAAACACTTTTACTGTGAAGCACAAATAAGAATGCTGGCATAAATTGTTTTAAAATTATCAATAAGAAAGGTAAATCATAATATAGTCTCAATATCCCTCTTGCATAAAATGATAGCATTCATCAGCTGGCCTTTGTGTAGCAGTACATACATATAAATTCAGGTGTGAATTTGTATCTGTATTGGCAGATAGTCAGTAGGTAATTGTGACTGGGATAAGCAATTTTACAACCAGCTTCAGCCACTGGATCCTAGAGACCCGGCAAACAAAACAAAACCCAGACCTTTCAAAAGCAGATCTTTCAAGTCCCCTAAAATACACATGGTGGAAATATGTGCATATGTAGTATATGTACCCAAAAATTGTATTACACCAGATTAATCCCTTTAAATATGGGTCATAGAGTTTACTTACAAGCATTTCACACTAGTAGATCAAAGACCTGTACCAGGAAATTATTAAAACTCCCATAGATGCACATTTGTGAAGATTATCAGACAATCTAGCAAAATAATTCATTTGCAAAGTTTGTTGTTGTTAATCCCCCCTCCCCCCTCCCCCCCAGCACATAGCATGATAAAGCACCCACTAAGGGAAAAAAGACCTTGACCTGTACAGCCCAGGCTAGCTCAATCTCATTATATCTTGGAAGTTAAGCAGGGCCAGGCCTGGCCAATATTTGGATGGGTGACCTCCACAGAATACCAGGGTTATGACGTGGAAGCAGGCAATGGTAAACCATTTCTGAACATCTCTTGCCTTGAAAACCCCACAGTGTTACACTTACCTGAGATCAAGCCTCATTATGCAATGGGTCTTATTTCCATGTAAACATATGCAAGGCTGTGCTGCAAATTTCTGTGCTTCCACTTTGCAAAAACGATGGTGAACCTAAACAGCATGATAAAAAGTAGAGACATCACCCTGCCAACAAAAGTCCGCATGGTCAAAGCAATGGTATTCCCAGTAGTCATGTATGGCTGCGAGAGTTGGACTATAAGGAAGGCCGAGCGCCGAAGAATAGATTCTTTTGAACTATGGTGCTGGAGAAGACTCTTGAGAGTCCCTTGGACTGCAAGAAGAACAAATCAGTCAATCCTAAAAGAAATCAACCCTGACTGTTCCCTGGAAGGCCAGATAATGAAACTGAAGCTCAAATACTTTGGCCACCAAATGAGAAGGGAGCACTCACTGGAGAAGACCCTGATGCTGGGAAAGGTTGAAGGTCAAAGAAGACGGGACGGCAAAGGATGAGATGGTTAGACAGTGTCATAGGTGCAACGAACATGAAGTTGAGCAAACTTTGGAGGACAGCGGAAGACCGGAAGGCCTGGCGTGATCTGGTCCATGGACTCGACTGTGCGACTGAACAAGAATAATCTCCTACCATTCATAAACAGCAGTGCAATACGGCTTCTCTAACTCCCCCCCTCTCCTGTTTTTTACTGCCCTCGTGGAACTGGGCAAAGAGTATGGTTTAGGCATCTGACACGCTAAAATAGACGGGTGGTGAGCTCCGTGAGGTGGGGGGGGGACACACACGAATCGTGCAGCCCTACAGTGACCACACTTTCGGAAGTCGAAGCTCACTTCGTTATTTAAAACATGCAACTGTATTGAGGCTTATTTATGTAAACGAAGCTCTTTACCACACCCAGCCTTTTCCAAGAAAAGTGCAGCGTCACTTTCCCAGACAAGAAGATCTCCCTCCGCACCTCCCTTTAGCGCTAACCCTTTCCCCTTTCCATTCCCTCAGGATCCAGCCTGAGGGAACAAAGTGAAAGTGAGTGAAGCTGGCAACTCTAAAAAAGAGGTGGGGGAGGACAGGAAGGGAGGGGGTGGCACGTGACAGTCGGGAAACTGCCCAATCAGAGGGGAGAGTTTTATCCTGTCAATGAAGTTTTGCCGGAGCCAAAACTCGGTGCGTGGCTTTTGTGTGCGTGCTCGTCAGAGCGTCCCCTCCGCCCCCGCCACTGAACGCCTTTATCCATAAAATCTAACCTCTTCCCCACCCCCGCCTGTCGCTGTCTCCACACCCGCGCAAAAGGCAAGGGGGCCACAATTGACGCCCCCTGGTCGTGTCTGTCGCCCTCCGTTTCCCTCCAGACTGAGCCTCCCAGAGGGGTCGACACACAGCTACTCCCTCGGCGCCTCAGAGAGGAAAAGGCACGAGAGGGAATCGCTCGCAAGGGAACTGCCCCTTTCTCGGGGTTCTTGTTTTCTGCAGCTATTGTGTCTGAGAGGCTGGCGAGGTCCTGGCTTAAGCCCCACTCCCCGTTTGTGGTGAGGCATTTGGGAAAGTTTGTGTAGTCCCGGGGAGCCGACCTTTCCCTCCCTTTTCACCTCAGCTCCCCCCCCCCCGGCTGGGGTCACGCGCAGCCCTCGCTCTTTTCTCTCTGGGTGCGCGTCTGGCTGCGCCGCTCAGCCAAGTGGTTGGACAGTAAAAGCTTCTCTTCGTGCAATGCCGCGGCTGCCCGGCGCGATGAGGCAGGGGGCTTCTCGCTCGTGGGAGCCCTGTCTCGCAGCCTAGTAGGAAGAAACAGGTAAGTCGAGCCCGTCGTTGCTCTACGATGCATTCGGTTCGGGGAGGTGTGGGAGGGAAGTGCCAATCGTAGGGTGCAAGTCTATGGGCATGTATGGAACTGGCGGTCCACTGTGGATTCAGTGTGATATGCCTAATCTTCTCGTTTTCTCCTTAACTTTCCTTAGTTTCTACTCCGCGCCTTTTCCTTGAAATTGAATCCCACGAACTTCAGTGAAACTTACTTCCACTTGTATAGGACTAAGATCATGGCTCCCCCCCCCCCCCCCCCCGCGTTTTGACCCCCTTCCTCTCCTCCTCTTGTTACATTGTCAGTTCTCTCACTCCTTCAATACTCTCTTCTCTCAGATAACCTGCTTTCCTCATCCCTGGCTGTGCTGGGCTATGTCCCCCTCCCCTTCTAAGGAATCTCTTTCCAACCTGACTGAAGGTATGTTTGTGTAACCAGACACTGAGACTTGCTGTCTGATGGAGAATTAACTCCATCAGTCACTGAATTGAATAGAGATGTTTGTTTTTCAGGTTTAAACCTCTAGGACTGAAAGCAAAAGAAACCAACATAAAAGAAACCATTGGGAAGATTTTCTTTTCTTCTTGGAATCCTACTGAATTTTGGAGCAGGTGGGAGAACTACAGGATTGAGAGTTGGCGTAAGGGAAAGTGGAGGGGGGATTATCAAAACTGGATTTATTTATTTTTAAGTTTTTTCCTTTGCGTTTTCAAGAAAGGAAGTCTGGAACTTTGTTTTAATAAAAATACTTGATTTAAATAGGTTACACTGTTGTCAGATCTTTTACTTTTAGAGAAGTGGATTCTCTCCAGGATTAATGTAGAAGTAAAAAAAGTGGTAATGTTTGAGGAACTGCTGTTGCTCAACCTGTAAATAAATGCAGGGATGGTGATAGTTTTGTCTGGCCTTGGGTGAAAAGAGAACAAAAACATTTAATTATGTTAAGAGAATCTCCATTCATGGGGGATGATAGTGCATTCAGAAAAGACAAAGAGTTTAACTATTAACCTTAATTGTGAATTTATAAATTAGCTTGAATCTCCCCTAGTTCTGTAATAATTTTTGATTGATTTTTATAGTTCTGTCCTCCAAGATTATGCAAGGCAAAACAAAGGCGGTAATGTGACACTTGATGGGACATTTTATTACTGAGTAGTAAAAATAATGTCAAGAAGAAAGGTGGGTGTTCCTGGGGTTCAAACACCTAACTAACTGCTCTGAAGTGAAAGGAAATATGTCAGGAAAAGAGGGTGGCTGAAGGCAAATTATATTATATTCCATTTGGAGTTTGCTTTCTTTCATAGATCATTCATTTGAAAGCACTGAAGAAGATCTGGGAAAGGTAAGACATGCTTTGATCAAAGATTAAAAATCAAGGCCATGTCATGTGGCCACTTAGAAACTATCCCTGTAAGCTTTCTGTATTTGTTTAGCTGATATCCTCCTGAGCAGGAGCACACATTGCATGAGAACAAATTAGCTATAATGTATTTAGCTCTAGTTTCTTTTTGCATCTTAAATCACAGGACATCTCTCATTTGATTAAAAGTCCTCTCTTTCTTTTTAAAGGTTAGTGATAGCTGAAATGAAAAGTTATTTGTTAATAGCGTTAGTTACAGTGTGAATCTAAATAGTCAATCTCATCATCACCACTCTCCAGCTCACTGCAGTTGTTCTGCATGGTATAATAAAGCTTTCCCTTTATTTGGAATGAATATATTTCAAAATTAGTCTACTTAATACAATTGGGCCTAGCAACAGATTGAAGACTGCAGACCTGTGCTCAGTTAGCTTAGAATAGTGTGACTCTGCACAGTACTGCGGCCAAATGTGTGTGTGAGGGGGAGTTTTTAATTTATATTTATTTATTTATTTTTAATGTTAATATGCCAGATTCATTGTGCTGTAGTCTGGAAGAACAGAGTGAACAATGTTTGTTCTCAATGTTTTATAAAAATTAGCTTGTTTTGTTCTGCTACAGTTAGTTGTCATTCATTTGGTATCCCTGCCCAGTGTGGTTGCATGTGATTGTGTCGCAAGCAACAATTGAACTAGTTCATATAGGAACAAAAGCATGGGCATAATGCCCATCTAAAATGACATAGATAATAGCATCTAGCCAGTATCACACAGTCATTGACTTTAAGAAATGGAGACTGCAGTCCCATGAAACTTATTTGGGAATAAACCCCATTAAATACTGATGGACTTATTCCAAACAAAAGTGGATAGGATCAGGCTATGCATGACCTTAACTCTTATGGACAAATTAATCCAATTCCAAGCTACCTGCTCCAAGATAATTCTGCTTTGATCAGCTTGTAGGTGAAAGTTTTAATCTTTATATGCCATCAGAATGTTGAAATTATTTAATGATAAGTAGTTTACACTGAAACGTTTCTGTTTCATTGGTATGGTTCCTGCTTTTATACATACTTTCTTTTAGAAATATTGACTCAATCAAAGCAATACCAAAGCTGAGGAAAAGTTGAAAAACTATTTTAAAAAATGTGTAAGCCCACCATTCCCCCAAGCTAAAAACAAATATAAACATATATGACGGAAATCCATTAATATTATAAATAGCATGGGGATACTGATAGCATGGGGATACTGGATTCATAGTGAAACACTAGTTTTCCTCTGGAGATTCATTGTTGTTTTAAAACTAGTTGTATGTTTTGTGACAGCAGCCAAAAATGAATTATGTAATAGTTTCTAAGTAGCTCACTGAATGAGTTCATAGTCATTTTATCCTGGATTTTATGGCTATATCTGTATGATCTGTCATTTAATCTTTCTGGACATACATTCACTATCAAAACTGCAACAGTATAATCCTAAATAGTATCACATGATTTTATACTCATTTATTTAATTGGACGTAAAAGGGCACAACTCTGTTTAGGACTGCACTGTACATCCCCCCCCCCCCCCCCGGTGCACTCAATGGATTTGCAGCATAGTTTATAAATGTGCATTGACTTCAAAGGTTTTAGCAAAACTACTTTATAGTATCCTGCTGAGCACATCCGTTATTAGTGAATGATGTGACAAAGCAATAATTTATTTCAGCAAAACTCAGCTATCCTTGTGGTCCATCATTTGACATTCTGTGTCACAACTATCAAAGCATAACATTTATAATTTCATAACTGAGCATAGATGAAGACAAGTATAACAGCTCTGTCTAAGTCTGATCATTACTTCCAAAGGCAAGGGCAGTTAAAATATTAGCTTTCTAAAAGTGTCTGAACAGAGTCTGAAGTACATAGTATTGAAACAGAATTTTGTATGGGACAAAAAACCCCACAACCCACCACTCTATGAGGAATTGTAATTGGTTTGTATAGCAGAAGTATTCATTTCAGTCCCTGGTGCTACAGATTAAGAAGTGCAATTCTTCTGATTTTGACATGGCTTCTCCATAAGCCTAAATGAACAGGAGTGTGTGCAGCAGCAGTCATTGGTGGACTGCTCCCTAAGTGATTCCATCTGATAGAGATATAAATATATGATAACTGTACATGTAAGTGCTGTAAATCAACATTATTTATTTTCTTGGCACTGAAGGGTTTAAATAATATGTCAATGATATTCTGGCCTTTTCCTTGCTCAAGTAAACTATGTGGTAAATAGCTAGCATTGATCTCTGGCTGTAAAGTCAAACAGTGATTATTGTTTTATATTCTAACCTCCCTTGTTGCTGGCAGCAGTCTCAGTTATCTTTACAATTGATGCCTTTTTCTTCAGGGTTTGAATGGTAAACAAATGTTTGCTTCTCCAATTATTCGGTGCTTGGATTGTCTTTTCTGTCTGGAGGGCACGTGTCTGAGCATGAAACCAGATAGATACTTCAGTGGTAACTAAGAAATTGTTGCTACACTTCTTATACCACAAGCACAATCATGTTTACATAGAAAAGTAAATCAAAATAGTATAGTGGAATATACTTCCAAGTAAGTGTGTTAACGATTGCTGCCCAGATACCTTGTTCTATTATTTTTAGGATGTTATTTTATAGTAGAATTAATATCATGCCATGTTTGGCTTTCTAATTGTAGTATAAAGGGGCTAATCAACGTTTTGTTTTTCTCTTTAAATATTATCCCTCCTTGTACAAACTTCTTTTTAGACTCCCCTGAGTTTCAAAATAAATTTGCCTGTAAAAATTGTGAATGTTCCACTGACCAATCACATAGAGTGAAGGCCAATTTATCCAAGGCACTGGGAAGGGGTGCAAAATGTCAGTGTTTCATGTGGCCCATTTGAAATATTCTTGTGTCCTCCTGGCCACTTTTGCATGATGTGCTTTTATGTGCCAGTGATGTATGGCCTCAAGGAGAGTCATACTCATATGTGAATTCTACATAGGAAGGGGCCAAAGTATTTTTAAGACTTAAGCATGGGCTTGTATCTTCATGGAGCTGCGGTGGTTCAAGTGGTTAAGACGCTGAACTGCAGGCTGTGGAAGGTCAGTAGTTCAGCAGTTCGAGACCCGAGTTGCCGCATGACGGAGTGAGCTCCCATCTCTAGTTCCAGCTCCTGCCAACCTAGCAATTTGAAAGCAAGAAATTGCAAGTAGATAAATAGGTACCACTTTGGTGGGAAGGTAACAGTGTTCCGTGCGCCTTGGTGTTTAGTCATGCCGGCCACATGACCACGGAAACGTCTTCAGACAGTGCTGGCTCTTCGGCTTTTAAACAGAGATGAGCACTGCAACCCTAGAGTCGGACTTGACTGGCTTTCGATACCTTGTATCTTCATAGAAGGTACTTTTTTGATCAGCCATGTAGTAACTGGTAGTAAATACCTGTGTATTACTGAAAGTTAGCAAGGATTAGAATGTGAGGATGAAAAATACAGATGATAGCTGGTATTTACTTGCTTTCCAGAGCTTCTGGTAAAATATTTACACTAACCTTTATAAAAAAAATTGATTTATCAGTATGTCATAATTCAGCTGGCAGATATCATTGTGAAAATATTGGGTTGTGTTTTGCCATCTTTCTACTAGGGGAAGAGGAGAGAGAGGTCCATTTTGACCACTGATGGTGGGACCCACATAGACAAAAAGCTGTGTTGGATGAGGGCTGCAGTGTGAAGGGAAACTGGGTAAGGTTGAGAGAAAAAGCTGGTAGTATCCACTCACTGGTGCTAATCCTTAGTTGACTGTAATTTGCCTTCTTCTTTGCTATGATTTTTTTACCTATCTTCCAGAAGAATAAAGGAATAGGGGGAAAAAATCCCATTATGCACTTCACCTATGAAGCCTCTGGTAACTATTTGTAAAGTAAGGTATATGTTTCATTAATTTCTATAATCCTCCCAAAATCCACTTAAGGAAGACATATACCTTGAAGTCAGACATTTTTAGTCACACCTGAATAGTACCCCCCCCCCAGCGCTCCAGCCCTGTCTAGTTCACCAGGTGTAAGTGTGTTATAAGTGGCTTCCTGATGATACTGTGGTTGTGATTAAAAGTTCCTGAACACTTATGTTGGCAACCCTCTTATTATCACCTTGTTTGATGTAAAGGAGTTTAGGGACAGCCCTTCACATAAACCTTTCTCTTGCTAGTATTGGTTATGTATTAGTTACATGTTGTGAATTGTTGCCTGCTTTGTAGTTATAATAAATAATAATTTTGAATTTGTAAACTTTCTGCACTAAGGAAAGTAAAAAAATCACTGAGATTTCAGATAGCTTCAAGTTCTTGTGAAAAGTACTTATTCTGGCAATCTAGGAATAGCTTCTGCTGTTTTACTATGTATGTTGAAGAATAAATATACTTTAAGGATGGTAGTTAGAAAAAAGTGGGTCTGTTTTGAAGGGTGTCTGAATGTGCTGTTTTATGTGCGTTTTGTGAAAAGAGATTGGTTGCAAAATGGATTTTTTAAAATCCATTTTACCAAGAGTAAACACAAACAATGTAATATGAATATTCACTTATAATTATGGTATGCTTAGCATACTTATGCTGTTATGATGAGTTATTTTATGGCAAGTAGCACAGCAAGTAGCTGGTGATACTGGCTGTCAGAGTCCAAACATACTGGTTAATAACAACTTGATTTATTCATGTCAGGCAGGTAACTGTTGGTCTGAATAGGTGGTACTGGGATCGACTTGCTAATTTATTAGCATTCAGGGTTTTCTTTGCCTGCTTGCACTCTCCTTGTATGATCCTTTGGTGTACTTGTTATTACTTGGTTTATGTAAATAAAAATAGGGATTACATTTCCTGTGCTATATCATTTCTGTGTTATTTAATGCTTGCATCCTTTGTGGTGTTGCAAAAAAGGCATTCATTAATCATAACCATATTCTGTCTATGAAGACCTGAGTGTTTGAAGAGCAAATATGAGGTTGGGGTAATGCTAAGGTGAACCTTATCTTTTAATACCTTCATAAAAACTCTGAACAGCAAAAGCCCATAGGTTAGTTTCTGGGTTTTTTGGCTGCTAGATCTTGGGTGCAATGTATAGTACTTTCTAAACTCAGGGAGAAAAGAGCTCTTCGCTTATACTTGCCTAACTTCTTAAAGATAATGGGGAAGAGATAGAGTTTGACAAGACTGATTTCCCAAATGTTTGAAAAGCTAAACTCATCACCACATGGGCTTTTTTTAAAAGATGATGCTTATTTTATAAATCTGAGATCCCTATAAAATCTTAGCCATAGTCAGCACTGCTTCTTGGATTTTATTGAGATTAATATGATTGCAGTGACCAGCATTTGTATGAAAAATCCACAAGGAGCTATGTGAACTATTCCTGTTTTTCATTTCTCTGTGTCTCTTTCTGAAAAATATCTGACTAGAGAAGGCGATATAAGAATAATTTTAAGTTACAATGGCATGAAGATTTGCCTGCAGAGATTTCTCCTGACTGCAACAGGTCGAAAATTTAAATGCAATTTGACAAGGAACCTAAGCCATTTGCAATGTATGGCCCTTTTATAGCACAAAGGTTTTCTTCTAGAGAAGTCAAGGTTCTGCCTTTAGTGAAAAGGCAAAATTGCAGTTTTTATTTATAACTGCTTTACTTTCAATAAAACTACTTGAGGGTTGAAAAATATAGATGGCTTTTCTTGAAAGTTAGTATGCTTTTGAAAAACATCAAAGTTTGTGTAAAGGAAATACTATTTCTATTAGCTATATAGACGTTTTAAAATGCAAAAATGACTATAGGAATAAAAATATTATAAGGTTTAAAATAATATTTAAAATACAGTTTTCCAGATTATTTATTATTTATCATCTACTGTTTTTTATTTAAAACTCCATCTTGTACACATGTGACCTGATACACTGAGAGTAAACCATACGTACTAGTAAAGATCTGTATGTGTATATTATTTTTATTTATTTCTTTTATACCCCACCCTACCCCAAGAATGGGCTCTGAGTTGGTTGAGAAATGAACATGAAAAATTTATGCTTGTAGTAAGATCATCCTAGTATCCTAACTGTGGCAAGTATCTGTGTTGGATTGGGATTATGGAAGCAGCTCTCCAGAGATGTCAGCATTGTTGTCCCTAAATATGCATCAGGATCCTGTTCTCTGTTCCCCACCTATGATTTGCTAGGTGGTGCATATAGATTTAACATCAAGAGCAGTATGAAGATCTCTAAATCAAGAATTTGGGATGTTACTTTCCACAGCTCATCCTTTGTGGTTTTCATTCCTTCACCTATCCTGTCATACTACAGATTGGTGTGAGATCTTGGTTAATGGCGAAAAAATGAATTGGCATAAATAATCAGTATGTAACATTGATGTAACATCAGCTTGTACAGAATCCTGTTTCTTTTTGGAATTTATTTTTGTTTAGATATTTCTGCCTAATGAGGATTCAAAGCCACTTACAGCATTCTCTCCTCTTCCTTTTGTCCTACAACAACTCTGTAGATTGCTGTAGGCTAGATTGGCAGAGAATAACAGCAAGCTTTAATGGCAGAGTGGGGATTTGAACCTGGATCTCCCACTTCCTAGCCAGATATTAACTATTACACCATGCTGGCTGAATGCATATTTCCCATTATATTTTAAAGCTATTACCTTTATTAGGTGGCTGAAGCAATAAGTAATGTATTTGATGAGCTCAGTTACACCATGTTAGTTCTAGATAATGTTTTGCAACAGAATCCAGATTAAACTCAAGAATGTGCATAAGATCCTATTCTTAATTATATTGGATGGGGTCCAAAGAATGACAGAGTTGGCACTACACTGAAAAATAATGGTTGGGCGTGAATGTCCCAAGCATCTGTCCACTACCTCCCATCCTTCTTTCCATTCAACAAACCACTTTGAAACTGAGGAGATATTAAATATCCATGTACTGTTCCAAGAAAAAAAAACAACCAGGTATTAGAACTCTGACTGGACATACTTAACCCACACCTAACCAGTTCGGGGTAGTGGTTAAGTGTGCGGACTCTAATCTGGGAGAACTGGGTTTGGTTCCCCACTCCTCCACTTGCACCTGCTGGATGACCTTGGGCAAGCCATACAGCTGTTCTTGGAAAAGAGCCGTTTCTCTCAGAGCTCTCTCAGCCCCACCTACCTCACAGGGTGTCTGTTGTGGGAAGGGGAAGGGAAAGGAGTTTGTAAGCCACTCTGAGACTCTTTTGGGTAGTGAAGGGTGGGGTATAAATCCAGTCTCTTCTTCTTCTTCTAACCTAAAGAAGATATTTGACACCTACAGCAGATATTTTGATTCCAGCCAATACATCCCCCCCTTTTTAAGAGGAGGAAGGCTGTTTCAAGACTTAGTTTGAATGTCAATCCATTTTTTTTCAGATGTTCTATAAAATCTAACTTCGATAAAATGACAGTGCTACTTTTTGTGTGCATGTGAGGGAGTGACTGAATGTGAGTCTTATAAATGTATTTAAAAGTTAAACTAATTTAAAACCAGTGGATAGACTTTCCCAATGATTATGAGAAAATATTCCAGTTATAACCAGTTAATAGCTTCCCTTCTAACCAATTAATAGCTTCCCTTCTAACCTCATTTTTTTCTTCAAACACCAGCAAGTTAATTTTGGTGTTTATGCAAGTTTATGCTGGCTTTTTAATTAAAAACTTTTTTCTTTGCTAAAGCAATAGGTGTCTACTGAAAACCTCTAAAATAAAATGTAGGCATCTGTGTTTTTTTCCCTTTTATTCCTAAATATGGAAGCAAATGTAATGTGCATGTAACAAATTTAGAAATGGAGATTCCTGCTTTACCAATTATTTTTGCTTTTAAAAATTTGCAATAAAATTCTAAAATACTTTTAAGAGAAGGGTGAGAGTAGTGTCCCATTTCTAAGCCGTCATATAAAAGTTTGACCTTTTGTGGTAGGAAATTCATATCCTCCCCCCTTGTTTATGTAAAATATCTATTGCTCTAAACAGCAGACTTTTAGCAGGAGTCTTCAAAAATATGCAGTATAGAGAGGTTTTTTTAAAAAACAGTTCCGTCTTTATGATGCTGCCTAGAAATAAGATTTTACTGAACAAGTTTTTTTTCCCAAGGGAAGTAACTTCCAACAATCTTTCCAGTTAAAAGAAACAGGGATTTTGGCCATATATGACTATTTTGTGGTAGCTCCAACTAAAGAGCTGTTTCAAAATTTCTATTTGCATTTGTTGTGCATAATTACATACTGAAGAATCTTCTAAAAGATTCAGAATGTTTAACACAATAGAAATAAGGTGTGTGTGTTGTCATTTAGACTGTTACAGTGTTTCCTTAATGCATTGTACTAAATCCACTTCATTTCCTCATGCTGCGCAATAACTTCTTTTCTGCTGTAATCTGACTGTTCCTACAAAAAGGATTTACAGAGCAACAGTGACAAAGCACAGTATGGTCCTGTGGTGGGCAGGGATTATTAAGATTTAGGATTTGGAAACTAGTAGAGACTGCATGAATCAAGTAGCAAGTGCTGGGTTGGGAAGAAAAGGGATAGGACAAAAACATTTGAGTATGGATAAGAGAGGGACAATACCACTCTCTGAATCAAATTTCTTTTAAAAAAAACCCCTGGAGTAGGAATAAGGTACTTTCTTCAGAGTCTGATGCCATTACTCTGGGAAGCACCATGATGGCACTATATAAATACATAACAGTAACTGCCTCATGTTGATTTTTGACAAAGCAGGCCTTTTCATTCAAAGAGTGCATTCAAACAGTGAGAATTCTGGGACTGGATCTGAGGCATTCTTCTTCATAAGGGTCAGTTTAGGCTTAGCCTAAAGACATGGCCCAATGCTAAAGAAGATAGGGATGTGTTCAGTCATTTTGATCGGCTTTCTTATAGTGCAATCCCATGGATAAATTGATTATACTACGTGTTGATGGTGCACTCATTATGTACCACACTGATCCTTTGGCATTTAGCACAGGATTTCTTCAGCTTTTTTTCCCAATTTGTCTGTGGTGGATACGTTCATTTTAGTGACCCCCGTGGTCTCTGGTCAGGTGTGCATGTTTTCACAGTGCTTCAGGCTTTGCCCCAGAAAAGTCAAAACAAGCTCATACTTCAGTGGTAGGTGGACAAGGTTAGATAACACTGTCACAGGCATTTGCTGGATAATGTCTGTGACAAATATCACCTCTCTTTGCCAAAACACATGGGATATTTTTGTAATACTTTTTAAAGTTTTCTATAATTGTTATGGTGTATTATAGAGAATGCCCTGACCTGGATGGCTCAGGCTAGCCAGATTTCATCAGATCTTGGAAGCTAAGCAACTTTGGCCCTGGTAGTACTTGGAAGGGAGACTACCAAGGAAGTCGGGGGCTGTGAAGAGAAAAAAAAGGAAGCAATGGCAAAGGCAAGCTATCTCTGAATATCTCTTGCCTTGAAATACCTACGGGGTCGACATAAGTCAGCTACAACTTGATGACACTTTCTATCACCACCAATATGGAGAGTATGAGCTGTATATTTGTAGAGATTATTTTAAAGCATGCTTATAATTGTTCATCATTGCTATGATATGAGAAGGGATTCGGGAATGATCTATTTTTTTGCTATGATATGAGAGGGAATAGTTTCATTTTTAAGTGTCCATTTTCACTAAATTTAAAGTACTAGTGAAATGTAACTTGTTTTAAGAACATGTTTGTAAAATATAGGAGTGATTGTTTGCATATTCTACCACCAACAGCTAGAGCAAAAGCCTGGCAAGTGTTGCTTGTAAAGGAAAGGGAAAGGAGCCACACAGTTTAATCACCCTGATCTTTCAATTTTGCTCATTGATGGAACATTTTCAGTAAAAGTTGGTCATAACCAGAAACCAGGCACATAATCCTTCCCCCCTTTCTGGAGATAACATTATAGTGTGTTTAATCAGTTCAGGATGTAACAAACTGAAGTGTGATAGGAATTAAGAGGGGCAGAGAAAAGAGAAACTAGAAATGAGCATTTATAATCACATTCAGAAATCTTTCAGCAGTGCCTGTTGATACTTCCAGGGACACTGAAGTTACAATCAAAATGAATGGTACTGACAAGGTTCATGAGTATGTGGTTTTGAGGGTTTAAAGCAAGTGGAGTAAAAGCAAATTGCTCAGATAAAACCTGAACAGTTTATTAATTTACAGCTTAATTATACCTAAGAACAGGAAATATTACAAATGGATGAAGAATTTTTGAGCACAATACGTAATGCTGTAATTATTATTTACATATGTATTACAACATTTATACCTTTCCTTTCTGCCTCATAAGGGCCACCAAGGCAGCTAACAAATTAAAAACATACATAATAAAATCACTTTTTAAAGCATTAAAACCAACAAAACACATTATTAAAACAATTAAAGCCAGAGCTAAAATACACATATAAAACATAAAAACAACAAGTAAAACATTGGGAAGGAAAGAGGATCACTGAGGGAATGCTGACCCGAAAAAATTACTAATCATAACATTCAGCTTGTGCATATGGCGTATATATATATAAATGAGCATAAATAAAATGCAATTACTGGCTATTTTAAAAATCAATTTAATCTACGCTAGTCCTTTTTTCCCTTTTACAAATACTTTAAACGTAGAACACAATTTTGAGTCCAGTGGCACCTTGAAGACCAACAAAGTTTAATTCTGGGTATAAGCTTTTGTGTAAAAGCACACTTCATCAGAAATGTTGTTGTTAAAGTAGTCTCCAGGTCTGATTTTTGAGGGGGGGGGGAAAGTAGGATAGGACTGAGGGGCTGTTTAACTTCTAACCATGCCATTTTCTTGCTGAACAATCCCCCCAGCTGCTTTTACTTCCACCTGAGAAAATTTGTAGATACCCATATTTTTTCTGCAATAGAAGTACAAGCAGTGGAAGAAAGGTTTAAAATATCCATTTTGTGCCGTTCTGTCATTTGATAAAGTAGCTCTGTTGGGAAAAGGAAAAAAGTATTTTAAAAACCCCAGAGCCTTGGAAAATTATGTTAGTGAAAAGTGAAAAGTGATTACTTTACAGAGACTGAAAATACAACCTGAAAATATCAATCAAGAGTTCTAACTAGACCAGGGTTCTCCAACAGGTAGCTCAAGAACTACCAGTACTTTCCAAGTAGACTTGTACATGGGAGTTTATTTTGTTTGCTTCATTTATGTTATTGATTCCAAAAGGGTCTGCTTCATTATTGGGTTGTTTTGTGTAGTTTTGTTTCATTATTGTATCCTTCATTATTGTAGTTTAGTTATCATAATTTTATTTCATTATTTTCCATTGGTCTCAATGGAAGGCAGGCACACACACACACCATTCTTTTGGGGGTCTGTACCTTCATAGTTTTCCATCCAAACCAACCAAAATTCAGGAGGACTGTAGTATTTCCAAGGACACACTGCTAAATCTGTAAGGCAATGAAAGTACCCATTTTAACTTTACAGTCTATGGAAGAATTGATAGGAGAGATTCTGAACAATAGCACAGACAGCATGACAGCCACTTAACTTGAAGAACAGTAGCAGGAGGAAGAGGCAGGCAGACAAGGAAAGGGCATTTGGTGGCACAAGGAGGGTAAGGCATCTGGGAAGGCAGCCAGCCAGTGGCAGGATGATCTTGAGGTCAGTTTACTTGGACAGGGGATATGGTTTGGAGTTCAGCAGATAAGCAGGGGCTAGTGCAGACTGCAAAGGAAACTTGGTACAGCAGAGCAAGCATTGTGAGGAGAGAGGAAGGCAAAGTCCCACCCCATATCCCTCAGGGTTAGAATACCTCACACAGCTTGCAGTGAATAAAGAAAGATTAGAGCTTCTCTCCCCCCTTCCCCTAAGAAACACTGGACTCTCTATATACGTTTTATTATGAAAATGTTGGTTGCCTTATAAAAGTGAAACCAATAGAGGCAGAGACTGCAATAATGGGGGAAAAAACCAGAACGAAATGAAAGAAAATCATGAGAGGCTTTTTGGAGGGCAAATCTATTTCATTTGCATGTTAATTATTATTATGAAACTCACCATTTTTATAATTATTATAATTAATAACGAAAAAGGTACACAAGTCTACTCACCAGTCTTGCCAGCTGCTAAAGATTAGCTTGTGCAGCCCTTAGAAGCCCCAAGAAAAGATCATGGGGAAAGAATGCTCTCATCAGTGAGGAGGACTCAGTTAACTGTCCTGATGTTTCTTTGTGTGAAGAGAACTGGAACCAGTGCAGTGAAAGGAGGAGGAATGGGGAGTGTTTCCTTAAGTGTGAGGAAAGAGTTTAATCAGCTCCACTGAGTAGCATTGCTTGAATATGTGCAATTTTGGGGAGGGGTAGATACCTACTAGCTTCTAACACAGAAATGACAGTAGGAGTGGGAGGCTGCTGGATCATCCTCTTGGAAGCCAGGGGTTTGCTTTTTTGTAATAGTAATAATTGGGGTTTTTTAACCTCTTTTGAAACATCATTCCTATCTGAAATACATTTTTCTGCTTTAAAACCATCTTTGCAATGGGCTTTACTTGCAATGGGCTTTACATTGGTTTTGCCACAGTGTGAGGTATTTACTTTTTCCTTTCTTTTAGCAAAGTGTTATAACATGTTAATCTGTACTTTCATGGAGATTCTAATCTGCTTTTTTATTAATTCAACTTCAACTTTTATTTCATAAGGTTTTTTTCTCTCTGCTTCTTAGGTGATAGCTTTATTTCTGGTGCTCATCCTAGTCCGTATTCAAGGACAGAACAGGCCTAACATACCTGGGGGGGATTTCATATATTAACAGGGAATTTTATGTATGTGGGTGTATGTATTTTAGCCGTTCAAGATATTTTTCATGACTCAGAGATAGATGCCATTTAAAACAAAAGTTGGTGACACATGAACTAGACAACAGTTTGTCTTTACCCCAATTATTTGCATTGGTGGGAACATCAAGATTCTAGTAACAGAATATGGCCTAACGTAACCTCTTTCACTTACCTCACATGCAGGGGGGCCAGGAGGACACCTCATCCCCCCAATCAGTTCACCTTGCCGTTCTGTTGAGCAGAGAAATAAAAATTTGAAAGGAGGAGGAATGAGGCAACCAGTGATGCTCCTGGCATGATGATATTGCTTCTGTTGCACTCTGGAAGTGACATCATTGTGACATGGAGTACTCTAGTATTCACCCAAAACTCTAGGAGTTTGGTATGAAGTTTGGAGAATTGTACCCTCGCAATCATGTCACTTCTTGGTTGCTGCAGAAGTGATATCACTACATCATGCTACCTCTAGTCAAGACCCCCACCTTGAGGTCTCCAAGCACTCCTTCATTTGTAATGCCAGTCTTCATTTTAAGCTTTTTTTTTGGGGGGGGTGTTATCTAGAAAGTACTTAAGGAGACAAGAACACTTAGATACTAAGCTATGCTTTCAGAATTGTAATATATTCAATAGCTGCCATTGAATGCATGATGTATGTGAAACATCTAATTGACTTGCCATGTTGAGCTTCATCCTGGGCTAGGATCCAAATCTATTCAATCGCATTGTTATCCCAGGAAGCACCTAGCCAATCACCTTACAGCAAGCTCCCTGAGCGGGAACGTCCGTGATTGGTCTTTATATGAACAACCGTATTGGTTGGTATTTGTACGGTGGGTGTGGCTACATTAGCCGGGAGAGTTTAAAAGCAGGACAACTGCAATGTAAAAAAGGAACTATTCTGTTCGGGCTATCATATGTTGATCCGTGTTGGAGTTGTGTTTGAGTTGAAGAATAAAGTTGTGTTCTTGCTAAATCACTCTCCGACTTCTTTGTTAAGCGAGCGACTTAACAATTGGCGACGAGGATGGGATATTAGTGCGGGTAGGCAGCCCCGCTAAACAAACCCATGACGGACAACAGCGAGCATCGCGCCGTGGCCGATCAGCAGCAGGCACAGCCAGATCTGGAGGAAGCGCCTGCAACGATGGCCAATAGTCAGACGTTCGAAGCATTCGAACCCACCATCGAGGACTGGGACGCTTACCTGACGCTGTTCGAGTTCCACCTCGAGGTGAATGACATTGCAACAGAAGAGAGGAAGTGGGCAACCCTCCTGAGCTCTTGCGGCAAGAGCGTTTTTGACATTGCCCAGTCGCTGGTAGCACCAGCAGACATCAAGGCGGTTCTGTTCAAGGACCTGACAGAGAAGTTGAAAATGCACTCAGCTGTCAGAAATTGCCTGCAGGCATGCCTTCTATAAAAGAAGTCAGGCAGTTAACGAGTTGGTGGCCGAGTATGTAGCGGCGTTGCGCAAGGCTGCGAGGCCCTGCAACTTCACGAACATCGAAGAGGCCCTCCGAGACAGACTGGTGTGCGGGATGAGGGACAAAAGGTTGCAACAGCGGTTGTTCACTCGCACCACCCTGATTTGGGCTGTCGTTTACGCTGAGGCCGTCACCGCAGAGGCAGCCGACAAGTCAACCAGAGAGGTACGTCAGCGGTTGGCATCAACAGAGCAGCGTGTCCATCACCAGGCTTCTGGCAACGAGGCCGGTGACGTAGACGGTGACGTATACGTAGTTAAAGCGGGAGCAGACAAGCTGACCCGAGTGAAGACTGGAGCCAGCTTGGAATGCGTCGGTTGTGGCGGGAACCACCCTCGCGAGCACTGTTGGACCAAAGACATCGTGTGTCGAGCGTGTGGAAGGCAGGGCCATCTGGCACGAGTCTGCAGATCGCCAAAGAATCAAGCGCCAACATCCCCACCAAGGAACCAGCGAACACAAGCAGCCATCAGAGAAGCCACCTGTCAGATGACAACGAGCCTATCATCTGTATCGACCGTCCTTCGCACCGGCGGCCAAGGGAAGTTCTATGTCACCCTTCATCTAGACGACATTCCGTGCAGCATGGAGGTTGACTCAGGTTCATCCGTGACGGTGATATCCTCAAGAACGTGGCAGTGGCTATTCCCAACCCGGAGTCGGCGGCGGTTGGAGCCAGCGGACACCCGGGTATCAGATTTTCAGGGGAAGTGCATCCCTCTGGCGGGGAGGGATACGTTCAATGTTGAATTCAAGGGGAAATGTGCCACGATATCTCTGTTGGTTGCTGAGGGGGACCAGGTTAACTTGCTGGGCCTGGATTGGTTCGAACCCCTGGGTATTGCAATTACCGGTGTGAATAACGTGGTTGAAAATAAATGGGCATTACTGTATGCTGAGTTCCCTGATGTATTTGGGGGTGGTCTGGGAAGGTACAACTGGCGCTTGGTATCATTCGAACTTGATCCCTCCATGACCCCAATCCAATTGAAGTATCGGAAGGTGCCCATTTCACTCAAGCCCCGGATCGAAGCAGAGCTGGACAGGCTAATCGAGCAGGGGGTGCTTGAGCCGGTTCCATTTAGCAAATGGGAAATGCCAATAGTGACGCGAGTAAAGTCAGATGGGTCGGTAAGAATTTGCGCTGACTATAAGTGCACTATTAATCGTGCCTTGCAACAGCCCTCTTACCCCGTACCCGTCATCAGCCACATTCTGGGATCCCTGGGGGGAGGGAAGGTATTCACAAAGCTGGATTTAGCACAAGCATACCAGCAGCTGCCAGTGACCAGGGAGGCAGCGGAAGCCCAAACAATCGTTACCCACAGAGGAGCATTCAGGGTCAATAGACTTCAGTTCGGGGTAAATGTCGCCCCAGGGATCTTCCAGGGATTGATGGAAGGTTTACTCAGAGGGGTGCCAGGAACGGTACCATACTTTGATGACATGTTGATTGCAGGGGGGTCTGACCAAGAGCTCATGGAACGGGTGAGAATGGTGCTGGAGCGTTTCAGGTCTGCTGGCCTCAAGGTTAAGCAGTCTAAATGTCTTGTGGGAGTCCCAAGCATGGAGTTTTTGGGATTTTGGGTAGACGAAAGTGGTGTCCACCCCACAGAGGACAAGGTGGCGGCAATTAAGAATGCCCCACAACCCCTCAACAAAAAAGAGCTCCAGTCCTTTTTAGGGCTGTTAAATTTCTACCATGTTTTTCTGCCACACAAAGCGTCAGTGGCGGCTCCTTTACACGTGCTCCTCCACAAGGGCACGAAATGGAGGTGGGGCTCAGAACACGAGTGGGCTTTCAAGGAAGTCAAAGCCCTCTTGTCGTCAAATGCTGTCCTCACGCACTACGATGAACAGAAACTGTTAGTGCTGGTGGCAGATGCATCTCCGTTTGGGGTGGGGGCAGTCCTCAGCCATTTGATGCCGGACGGCAGTGAAACCACCATCGCATTTTATTCGAGGTTGCTATCTGCAGCTGAGAAAAACTATGTACACATTGACAAAGAGGGTCTGGCACTAGTTTCTGCGGTCAAGAAATTCCATGACTTTTTGTTTGGCCGAAAATTTCTGTTAGTAAGCGGCAACAA
>NW_015168714.1:76976-89932 GCF_001447785.1 Gekko japonicus
GGATTTTTGCCCCGGACAGGCAGATCCCCAACATACTGTCTCCCCGAATGTTGTGGTTGGTGATTTTCCTCACTGCCTATGATTATGACTTTGAGCACAGGCCGGGCAAGGCGATTGGACATGCGGACGCCCTCAGTCGCTGCCCTCTACCCAGCCAGGACATGGACCCTGCTCCAGCTAGCACGGTGCTAGCCATCGATGAACTGCCTCAGGCTCCAATCTCCTCAACGGACATTGCTGCTGTGACAGCTAAAGACACTGTACTTGCCCAAGTTTTAAACTGGGTGTGGAGGGGGTGGCCGGCAGGAACTGTGGAGCTGGAATTCAAACCCTTTTGGGCATGCCAAAACGAGCTTTCGGTGTCCAAGGGGTGTGTATTGTGGGGAAACCGGGTGGTGGTGCCCCTCAAACTCCGTGAAAACGTTTTGGAGTCGTTACATGAGGGCCATCCCGGCATGGTCCACATGAAGGCGCTGGCCCGGGGGTATGTTTGGTGGCCCGGTTTAGACGCCGACATCAAGGAATGGATAAAAGTTTGTATGCCCTGTCAACAGGCCAGGCCTGAGCCTCCTACCACTATGCCACAGCACTGGGAATCCGCAGGGAAGCCATGGTCCAGGCTTCACCTGGATTTTGTGGGGCTGTACAGGGACAAATGTTCCTCATAGTTGTTGATGCGTACTCGAAGTGGTTGGAGGTTGCAAACATGCACTCCACCACTTCGATCTCTGTCATCAACATGCTGCGCCGCTTGTTCTCCACCCACGGACTACTGGACGTGTTGGTGAGTGACAACGGTGCACAATTCATCTCTAGGGAATTCGGCCAGTTTCTGTCTGACAACAGGATTAGACACCTGACGTCGGCTCCCTTCCACCCGGCCTCTAACGGCCAAGCGGAAAGAATGGTCAGGACGACCAAGGAGGCCCTTGCAAAGCTAATGCAGGGAGATTGGGGGGGGGTAAAACTGGCCTCGGTTTTGTTACGCCAGCACGTTACCCCATGCTCTTCTACAGGCCACAGCCCGGTCGAGCTGCTGATGGGGCGTTGCCTTACCACCTTGCTTGATCAGTTGCACCCAGATCTTAATGATCTGAAGCCCCAGCAGCAGAGTGCGCTCCCTAAGGTCTGGACTTATGAACCAGGCGACAAAGTGTTCTGCAGGAACTATGCAGGGGTCACCCGTGGCTACCAGCCACTGTATCTGAGAGTATTGGTTCATGACTATACGTGGTCGAGCTTGCAGATGGCCGCAAGTGGCGACGCCACGTAGACCAGCTTAGGCAGCGGTGGGCAAAGGAACCCTTAGATTCCCAGCCGGCTGAGTCCCCCGAACCAGAGGACCGTCCCAGACCTCCTCCGGAGGTGAGTACTGCCGAACCCAGTACTTTCCCAGTGGTAGGGCAGACTCCTAACTGCGGACCCGCAACAGAGGACGGAAGAATACCTGGCTCACTCCCCAGTGAGTCAAGCAGAGTCCCCCAAGCTGAGCTGTGTCCTGAGCCTACACAGCTACGTAGGTCTCAGCGGGTGCACCGAGCACCGACCTACCTAAGTGATTACGAGTGTACATGATTGTTTTTACTTAGGGGGGGGAACTGTAATGTATTCAATAGCTGCCATTGAATGCATGATGTATGTGAGACATCTAATTGACTTGCCATGTTGAGCTTCGTCCTGGGCTAGGATCCAGATCCATCCAATCGCATTGCTAGCCCAGCGGGAACGTCCGTGATTGGTCCTTATATGAACAACCGTATTGGTTGGTATTTGTACAGTGGGTGTGGCTACATTAGCCAGGAGAGTTTAAAAGCAGGACAACTGCAATGTAAAAAAGGAACTGTTCTGTTCTGGCTATCAGATGTTGATCCATGTTCGAGTTGTGTTCGAGTTGAAGAATAAAGTTGTGTTCTTGCTAAATCACTCTCCGACTTCTTTGTTAAGCGAGCGACTTAACAAGAATGATGTGAATCACTACCTTAAGAGGCCAAAAGTATTTCTGCCTAGAAGCATCAGCCCTGTCTGTATGTTTTATCTAGTAACTATTGGATTCTGTGTTGTATGGAATAGTTTGGTAAATTGTGGTTTAATCCTCCTGCATTGGGCCAAGTTCACAAAAAAATACACATTTAGAAATCACATATTTATTGCTTACTACATTTGAAGTGAACAATCTTGTATCAGCCTGGACATACCTTGCTGGATACAGCATGTGGAGTTCATGCCTCTCTGTTGTCTGTCACCTATGTTCAGTAATTTCTCACAATATCGTTACATACACTGAAGTCTGCCAGCCTTTTCTTACTTCCCAGACTACCAGCCTTACTTCCCCATTTTAAATGCTTCATACCTATGTGTGAGTTTTCATCAGCAGTGTAAGCCTAAACTTTTAATTTGTTAATTTAATGGAAGAGAATGAAGAACAGTCTGTAATTTTACTATGAGACTAAAAGAACCTTTACAAGTTATTAGAGATTGTGAGCTATTTCCTTTTGTCTTTGAAAATGAGATGAAACCTTTTATTGGAACAACCGGTATTTTAAAGTACTAGCAGGCATATCTGTTTGTTTATACACTGTTGCCAATCTCTTTGTACCGGAGTTGTTTTGGTATAAATTTTATTTACTTACAGTGACATTTGTTTCATATTTTAATTCTTTGACTCTTGAGATAATGTGGTATTGCGTATCATAGGACTGTGCCCTTTATTGCTTAAGAACCTGAATTTTGAAAAAGAAGCATTTCAACCTGTTCCCCTCCCCCAACTCTCTGTGATATTTTGCAAGCCAGGCAAAGAGTACAGATGAGAATATAAGAACCAAGTAGGATTTTATCAAGTTAAATAGATGTGAAATCCTCCAAAGCAAAATTTCTAGAAACAGAATATCTTTTCTATTAAGCTTCAAATTTATCCATTTTCCTGAAATGTTTGTATCCTAAAGGAATTCGTGATGTGCCAGTACACCCAAACAATGGCTGTGTATATCTTTCTGGGTATTTTGATTGGCATAACTGAAGATATATTTTCACCATTGTTCAGCATGCCACCTTATCAAAATTTCCATAAATGATGGATCCTTACTCTTGATAGGGGTTGAAGTGTTCAATTATCTTGTGTTCATGTGCTAATGATGCAGAAAGTGGCTCAAGGCGGTTTCTTTTCACTACAGATGCCTATTTGGTTATGCACATGCTGGTTTTTTATGTTTTCTTATGTGTCTCTGTCTACACTCAAATGGTGGTCTTAATGGTTAAAAGTGGATAATCTGTCTGCTTGACAACAAGTCTCTCCACCTTCTTCAGCTCAGCAGGAGTAGCAGTGGCCTGTAATTAGTGGAGCCATCAAGTTAACTGTTTGATTTGAAGTGCTTTCTTTCTCCTTTTTCTCTCCTGACACCTCTTACATGCCGGGAAAACCAGAAGTGTACTTTCTAACCTCCATTAAACCTATATAGTCTTGTCAATTTCCAGCATCTGGGCAAATACTGTAATAAACAAGAACTACAGAAAGTGGGGGAAGATGTTTCTAAGGCTTCATATATAATACCACTTTTGATATGGAGTTATATGTTTTGGTGGTTCTTTTTTGTTGTGATTGTGAGAAAGCTGCCAGGACATCACATGTTGATGGTGACTAGTGATGACAGTTACAGAAATAAAGAAGTACATATTCTTCTATATGTTATGATAGCACCATCACTACTACCAGTCTTGCTGTGACATATGTTAATATACATGGAATCATATGTTCCCTTAGTTTCTACACAACAGCTTAGATCCACTGAAGATTTTCCATGGGTGGAAGGATTTCCACTCACACAGTACAATTTCCTCACCTTCAACCCCCAGCAGCCTGAAACGCTTCCTGGAAAGAGAGGAGTAGTAGTTTTACTCTGTGAGTGGAAATTCTTTCACCAATGGAAAAACTGAGTGGAATCTAAGCAATAGTTTCTGGAATATAAAATACAGAATACCTAATAGATAGCATGTGCTGTGGCATAATCCCACTGGCGTTGGGCTGGACCTATTTTTTTGAATCACAACCTTTTGGAGTAACATGTTCCAAATAAATGCTGATTAGTTTACTGATATTACCAGAGTTAGGTAGTAAAGCTTTTCCTGAATTGCCCTACTTTATGTGGGGATCATGAAAGCTGCCACAGTTTTGAGACAGAAAACTCTGGGGGAGGAAGAGAAGCAAAATTTACTTAATAAAATTAGTTTTACATTCACTTATTAAAAGATACTATCAAAATACTTTCTATATGAATGTCATTTTGGTTGTACTGGAGGAGGATGGGACATAATTATATCTTTATTCAAATGAAATTATAGATTATATTAACACATTAATTAGATTCCCAGCATCTCAGAACATGGCAATTTTACTGTAAATCTCCTCTTCGATAGGAAAGTGACTTTACAGTTAGGCAGCTGAATGGGATATAATAGTATAATAAAACAGAATATTTATAGGCAATACAAATTTATTTTTACAAATTTATTATTTATTTACAAAGCTACAGATGAGAGGATGTGTGATTGCCTTTTTCAGAATGATTTCCCATCACTATAGTGAGTCTTTTGTGTACAGTGATAGTAAAAAGAAAAGAATGAAAGATATGGGAAGTAGATTAAAGCTGTGAGCAGGAACGTAGTGGTAGCATTTGAGAAGCGAAGTATCTAATCTGTCATGTAAAGGGCTTTAGATTTTGCTGTGGGGTCGAGGTTTGGATTTATACCCTGCCCTTCACTTGGAATCTCAGAGCAGCTTATAATTCCCTTCATTCCTCTCCACACAATAAACACCCGATGAGGTAGGTGGGGCTGAGAGAGCTCTGAAAGAATTGCTTTTGAGAGAACAGCTCTGAGATAACTGTGACTGACCTAAGGTCACCTGGCAGCTGCATGTGAAGGAGTGGGGATTGGGGAATCAAACCCAGTTCTTCAGTTCAGAGTCTGCTGCTCTTAACCACTGGAGTTACCAGGACCAGTTACCAGCTGGAGTTACTAGGGCCAGTCTTCTTGGGGAGCAAGGCCATCCAAATGGAAAATGTTGCCATATTGAGGCTTCTTGCTGCGTCATGACAGCAGTCTAGGGACCAAACTAGATGCTCTGGTTTTACAAGAGTTGGGTCCAGGGAACCCTGACCCCACTCCATATCTCAACTTTATTTCCCTATAGCCACGCAATGGCTGAGGGGAATGGCTGTTAAAAATAAAAGAAGAAGAAGAAGAGATTGGATTTATATCCCGCCCTTCACTTGGAGTCTCAGGGCGGTTTACAAACTCCTTTCCCTTCCCCTCCCCACAACAGACACCCTGTGAGGTGGGTGGGGCTGAGAGAACTCTGACACAAACTGCTATTTCAAGAACAGCTGTGCCAGAGCTTGTGACTGACCCAAGGTCACATCAGCAGGTGCAAGTGGAGGAGTGGGGAATCAAACCCGGTTCTCCCAGATTAGAGTCCATGCACCTAACCACTACACCAAAAGACAGCACATTTGGGCTTGGAACGCAGTCACAGGGGGCGGAAGAGCTCCTGCCTCCCTGCACCAAGTTGTTTTTCCAGACTGAAGTGCACTGGGGTGCGAAAGAGTTATTTCTGTGTTTTTGCTGTCCCACATGGAGAATTCTGTGCACATGAAGCAGCAAAAACAGGGAACTAACATTGATGAGTCTGGAGAACCCAGAGCCAACCCTTGGAAAGCCAGCATGTCTAGTTTGTCCCTAAGTGGAGCAGTAGAGCTCATATCAGTCTGTTAGACGCATGTTCTGTGTTTCAAGCACTGGGATGCCAGACCAAAAATATATATATATCTTTTTTGCCCTTATGTGAACACATTTGAATAAATTGTCATATTGTCTTCCCTTGTATCTGTGCCCTCTCCTTGAAATTTTAGCTCTGGGATGAATGAAGGACACTTTCCATACAAATTATTTTATTTTATTTTATAGTTCCGGTTCTGCAATGATGGCAATTGTACCACAGAAAGGTTTCTATTCTACTCATGTATAATCAGTCTAACTTGGGGGGGCACAATCAAGAGCAAATTTTACAATAATGGAGCTGGCTTTACATTACCTATAAAGAAAGTCACTATTTGTTTCTTATCCATAAAATAGTATTTCACTATTCATTATGAGAGAAGAGAGCTTAAGCTGTGCCTTGAACTGGATGCAGCTAATTATGAAATTGTAAGCTTTCAGTGCTTGTTGCTATCAAATCCTTATAGAATTGTTTTGGGAAATTAGGATGCTCACCTTGGATGGGATGATGCTAATGCTACTAACTATAATGTTACCCTCCCTCAGCTGTGTACCCATTTTTCCACTCACTGGAATTTCTCACTGAAAGAAAGTATTTGTTGGCTTTATTGTTGTTCAGTCACAGAGTTGAGTCTGAATCTTCACGACCCCATTGACCACATCATGCCAGGCCCCTCCTGTCTTCTGCCATCCTCCGGAGTTTGTTGGCTAGAGTTGGGGCAAACAGAGTGAGCAAGCCACATGCTTTGAATCCTGTTAATCAGAGATAAAATCTGAGCACAGATCAGTCCATCTTCATAAAGTAAATGGTATGGAGCAGTTTTCATTAGTGAAACGGAATGCAAGTTTTTGAGTAACACTGAACTCAATATCAAAAATTAATACTTTCCTCTGTAGTTATTTCTTGTTGCTACCCACCATAGATCCTGTTTAAACCAGGAGAAAGTTGGGGTAGATTTATAATTTGTTCATTTTAACCTGGTGGGGTTTTTTTGGTGTTAATTGAACAAGACCAACCAGTTTATGTTTTCACATCCTGGTTATTGCATTGATCACATGAAGCTGTCTTACACTGAATCAGACCATTGGTCCATCAAGGTCAGGACTGCCTAATCAGATTGGAAGAGGCTGTTCAGGGTCTCAGGCAGAGGTTTTTCGTATCTCCTATTACCTGGTCCTTTTAACTGGAGATGCCGGGGGTTGAATCCGATGCCTTCTGCTTGCCAAGCAGATGCCCTACCACTGAACCATGGCCCCTCCCCAAGCTGTGTTCGAACTGTGAATGTTACTTGTCACCCAGACAGTTTTCAGAGTGCTGTTCTCTATAGTCAAGAATACGAGGCCACTGTCTGCCTTTTTTATTTTAGAAGTCAGCAATAACTAAGTTTCTAACTTGGAAAATATCCCTGTGTAAGCGGTGATTTCCATGTTGTTGAGCCAACTTACAAGAGTTTCCCTTGATATATTCCCCTTTATTTTGATCACTGCTTTATACGTACAAGAGAGTTATCTATAGGCATACATATTTCATCCAATAAGTACAAGCTGGTTCTTGCTGTATTTGGCAATCAGCAATTCAGCATTAAAGATTTAGCCTGCCCTCTTTTATAGCCCTCCATTATGATGCTGCATTTTGCCTCATCTCTTTTAAAGTGCATAAGGAAAGTACTACAACTTGCTCCGCTTTTGAACAAACAACTTTGTTTGTTTAGAACTAATTTCAAATGAAGAGGTAGTCTTTTCCTCTCTTTTTTTCTGAGAAGTGCTTGGAACATAGCTACTTCCAAAACAAAATATTTGAAGTGAAAGATAAGATTTATAGTAAGCCAAGCTAATAAAAAGCACTCGTGCCCTTGGTTTGTATGTGTGTGTATTTTCATTAGTTTGTTCATTCTGGAATTGACTGTAACTACTGTGACTTTACTGACCTCACCCCTGTCTTTTCTCCTAGCAAATGAATCATTTGAAGAAGCAACCTATGTTTAGCACAAAGGAGAGCAGGGGAGTTCATGGCAGGCCCTTGCTATTTGGACTCTGCAAATGTCCTTTTAGGCCATGGTGATGGATGGTACGGCAGCTCAGCTCAAGTCACTTTTGAACTCTAAAGGTCACCTGCAGGCACACATCCTCTCTTTAGAACAAGACCCTGTGGGGATGTTGATTTAGTGACATCTTGCAAGGATTGACCTTGCCGATCAACATCATAACATTGAAGGAAAAGTGACATGGGCGTAGGGTCATTGCATTTAAAATGAAAGAAAGCAATGGATGAACTTCATAAACTCTCTTTATGTTAAGGATGCTGACAGTGTCTGGCAGGTGTTGAGGGTATTCTGGATTATATACGTCACATTTAGGACAACACATTTCTCCATATATTTAGCTAGTCTTAGTAGTGGGAAAAATCACTGGTAGCTCAGTAATGAAGCTGTTGAAATCCTATATATACAATTCCCTTATGTATTGGCCATTTCCAGCTCTCCCATTGGCTGTGCAGTGCACTCCGTCAGCCAATGGCCCATCAACTGCCACTCAAGAGTACTCGCGTGCCATTGGCTGCGGGCTGGGTCCACTCCTCTCCCCAGCCTGCTGCCAGCCTGGACACTCTTTTCTCACAGAATAAGCTGTTAAAACAGCTGTCTCTTCTAATGAAGACAATTCTCCTTTTTGGCCCCTGTGGAACTAACTTTTCCCTCAGTGGTTGTTGCTAAGCAATCAAGCTTGGTTCTGTCAGTAAAAAGGCAAAGGAAGAAAGCCCTTTCCAGGCCTTTGTGGGGAACTATTGTGGCCAGTTCTGACTAGGGTTGCCAGCTCCAGGTTGGGAAACTCCTGGATATTCCATGATGGAGTCTAAGGAAGCCAGAGTCTGGGGAGGGGAGAGGCCTCAGCTGAATAGAATGCTACCCTCCAGGGGGGAGGAGATGTGTGGTCTGGCATTCAGTTGTGATACCCGGAGATGTTCACGCTCCACCTGGAGGTTGGCTACCCTAGGTGTAGCAGTTAGCACTTCAGAGCAGGGTCTGCCAGACCCAGGTTCTTGCTATGGAAGTTGAGTGGGTGATTTTGGACCAGTCACAGATTTTCAGCCTAAACTACCTCACAGGGTTGTATTTATTTCCACAACGGGCCTTATTCCTAGTTTGGTATAAAATGGGCTCACAAAATATTAGTTTGCATATATATAGATATGTGTGTGTGTGTATATATTTGTGTGTGCGTGCATGCTCTTTATTAAGAGCTTGCATATATTATGCTTCAAACAACTTTCATTCTGAACAAATTTATTTTTTATGTCCACCATTACTAGAATTAGACATTACCTCAGTTTGTTTCTGCAGACCAGAGCGAGGGCACTGTCACATCGCCAGTCCCAAATAAATGCAGTGGTGTTTTCACCTGCTTTTCTCTTTCCATGGTCAGAGGCGCTCAACATTCTTTGTTCTTGTGTGTTTTGCTTTTCTTTAATCATTTGTTGAAATTTTCAGGTTTTCAGTCTGTGTTCCTCTTATCTCCTCTTTTCTTCCATCTTCTTTTGAGGATCTATGTCTTTTATCATTTCTGTTTATAAACTGTAAAATGTTTAATGGAATGGTGTTTTATGAATTTTGATTGTCACTTAAGAGAGTTTGGACAAAAAGCTGTAAATACAGATCTGATGGATTAAAAGAGCCCTTACTACTGGAGGTAAAAAAAGGCAGCCTAGAAATGGGGAGAAATGGAAGAGACAACAGGGCCAAAGTGATGGGTGGGTGGAGTGTAAAATAATGATAGGTTTGTGTAAAAGCTAAACAAATATAAACCATGTTCAAGCTCATTCTGTTATTTAAATTCTGGACCAATGAATTTAGTTAAAGCAGTTTCACTGTATGGGATAACCCAGTCAAAAGCTTTGTATTTTAAAATTCCAACTAGTGTTAAGGACTTCAGAATTATACAGTTCAGAAGTGAGTAAGGATTCACTGAGGAGAGAAGATGCTATTCCCTTTTCCCCTGTATGTAGATGTTTAGGAAACTCTTGATAGATCCATGGCTTTCCACAAGTCCAAGACAACATCTAACTAGTAACTGCAGTAGCTAGAGTATAACACAACACTTTTATTATGCATGAAACACAGAAAATGGCAACTTTTTAAAACCTTTTTTATTTGTTAATGTTATCATTTTGAAGGAGTGTGTTGAGTATATTCCTGGTTTCCATGTTATGATTGTAAATAAAATAAAAGATCATCGTTGTGTCAATGGTAACTAGCTCATGCTCTAAGTGATATGTACACCTTCTCCCTTCTGTGTTTCTTAACAGATTCAGCTGGTGACAGGAATCTTGGGAAAGGATTGTTTAAGCTTTAGAAGTGTGCGTGGGCACCACTTTACTTTATGTCCCTTTTTATAACTATATCCTAGTGAGACTTCACTCAATCACTGTGGTTTTTGCTGCATTCTCTAAGATCTGTTTTAGGTCTAACATTTGTGCTATTCCATGAGTTTTATGCTGCTATAAGATGTAGTTACTATTCACCTGCATGTTTTATTTTTTTAGGCTTTGTGGAAAATAAAGAAGACTTAATTACTTTGGAAAATAGTGTTTTTTTTAAAGCATCTGCTTTCCTTTTTCAGAGTTCACAAACTTTACTTCTCCCATCAGAAGAAGTGTAGTGCTTTTCTATTCAGTTGGTTTTAAAAATAATTTTTAGCTGTATTGGTATTATGTTTGTGTAACAGAATAATCACAGTCCATTTAAGGACTCCACTTCTTTTCATATAATTTTCACACTTCCTTGGACATTTATTTGATATCACACTTGGAACGTGTTTCTTTATAAATGAAAGATACATTTGATACATCTCTCAAGAACAGTAACATTTTATAAGTGATTGAATAATTTATAGCCATGTATTAAAATTTAATAATGTACCATGAAACAGTACCAATTTAGCATACAAATACTAATTATGTGTTTCTAAGTGACCCCCATCAAATCACATCTAATGAGGCAACCTTATGCGCCTGGGAGAAAGCTTTTCAGCCTAGCCTCTTCCCTGATATCTGAAATTTCCATGTGCAGAGAGATCTTGATGTAGGGATACTTTCAAACAAACACTTCTCCATCTATATTCTGAAGTTCTGTGGTCCCATGGGAAACTTGCATCATATACATGCATGCATATGTTAAGTGCTGTCTAGTCACTTCTGACTTATGGTGACCTTATGAATTAACATCCTCCAAAATATCCTTTAGCAGCCATTCTCAGGTCTTGCAAACAGGCCCGTGGCTTGTTTTATTGAGTCCATCCATCTCACGTTGAGTCTTCCTCTTTTACTGCTGCCTTCAACTTTTCCTAGCATTATTGTCTTTTCCACTGACAAAAAGATATCATAATGTTAGTTACACTGACAGAAGGAACAACTTGAGTATCCACACTAAAATAAGTATTGTGTAATCTGATATCAAGAGTAAATGTGAATAGGATTTTACAAAATTTGCTGGGACTTGATTGTTTAATTTCAAAGGAAGTGCTTTTGATTTTTTTCACAATAGCAGTTACAATAGTGCACCTGGTATTTTTGGCCACTGTGTGACAGAGTGTTGGACTAGATGGGCCTTTGGCCTGATCCAACATTGGCGTCTCTTATATTCTTATGTATCATGGGGAGTAGCATGGTTGCTGCCATTTCAAAGGTACCCCACTACTCCTTAGTTGCCAACTAAGAAAATGGCTGGTGATTGTTGAACTGGATACACCAATTCATAACACTGATATTCAATATTTATGAATGTTTCCTCGTGTATTTTTTCCTCGTGTATTTTTTCATATGCAGTAATTATAACATCATAAAATTGTAAAAAAAAGAAAAGAAAACACACTGGGAGCTATAGGAGAAGAGAGGGGAGAATGAAGAAAAAACACAAGTGTGTGGCATCAAAATCTACCCCCCCCCCCAAATGAAACAAAAGGAACTTCATGGACAGATAATTGCACGGAGAAGGCTACATGAAATCTCGCTGCCTGTTTTGTCCCAACGTTATAACTTTGCTATAATGAAAAAACCTGTGTCGTAATGCAATCAACTTTATGCTTAAAAAATTAAAAAATTATGTTCTTATCATCCACAGGCTCTTGACAAAATTCTGAAAATCCAGGTTTTCTGAAAACTTTTCTAAAAAGAAAAAACGCAATTCTCTTAGCCTCTCAATCTTTCTGGACTTTATACCCTCTCTGACATACAGAGCCACCCCACCTCCAACCCTTCCCCCCTTATCCTTCCGATATAATATATAACCAGGAATCACCGTGTCCCACTGATTTTCCTCATCTCACCAAGTTTCTGAAATACCCACAATGTCTATTTTTCCCTCCAACACCAAGCACTCCAACTCCCCGATTTTACCTCGGACACTTCTAGCATTTGTATAGAAACAGCTGTAATTTCCCTTACAAGTTAAGCCTGCATCCTTCCTCTTGCTATCTCGAGTCGTTGTCCGGCAGTCCATGTCACCAGCCATGGCCTCTGTGGACAATTTCAATCCACCTCCCTGTAGAAAAGCAACAGGTACCCCCTCATCTCTCTGAGATGAGCCAACCCGAACCAGAGACTTTTCATCTCCTGTTGGCTTTCCCCCAATATTCAGTTTAAAAACTGCTAAGCGCCAGCAGCCTGGTTCCTTCTCGGGACAAGTGGAGACCGTCTCGCCTGTACAGCTCCCTCTTGTTCCAAAAAGCATCCCAGTGCCTAAAAAACTTGAAACCTTCCCCCCTACACCATCGTCTCATCCACGCATTGAGGCTCCTGATCTGTGCCTGTCTCTCCGGCCCTGCGCGTGGAACAGGTAGCACTTCTGAGAAGGCTACCTTGGAGGTCCTGGACCTAAGTTTCCTGCCCAGCAGCCTAAATTTCTCCTCCAGGACCTCACGACTGCATTTCCCCACATCGTTGGTGCCGACATGCACCACGACCACTGGCTCCTCCCCAGCACTATCTACCAGCCTATCTAAAACACGCATAATGTCCAAAGGCTACCTTGGAGGTCCTGGCCTTGGGTTTCCTGCCCAGCAGCCTAAATTTCTCCTCCAGGACCTCACGACTGCATTTCCCCACATCGTTGGTGCCGACATGCACCACGACCACTGGCTCCTCCCCAGCACTATCTACCAGCCTATCTAAAACACGCGTAATGTCCGCTACCTTC
>NW_015168714.1:90841-107309 GCF_001447785.1 Gekko japonicus
TGACTCTCACTCCAATTTTTTTTTTGCATTTTCACGAGCCCTCAACCTTTTTGCACTTCCAACATTTGTTTGACATATTAGTATTCATGTTGGCAATCTTTTTGGTGTCATATACCATCTATACATCATCTTATAACAATTTTCTTTTAAATTATTACATGTTGATATTTTCAGTGCATTTTTCCATAAATACTCCCAAGCCTCCATCATTACCTCTCTGTTCATATTTACTGCCCATTTTATCATTTGTTCTTTAACTGTCTCATCCTCAGTATACCATTTTAACAGTAGTTTATACATTTTTGATTTTCTGTGTGCCTAAATGACTGTCTCTGCTTCTCCAGGTCAGCCACCTTGGCCTCAAGGGAGCAAACATGTTCCCTGAGAACCAGGAGCTCCTTGCACCGAGCACACACCCAAGACTTCTGTCCAGTGGGCAGATAGTCATACATGTGACACTCCGTGCAAAACACTGGATAGCCCCGAACCCCCTGCTGGCGTTCTGGCTTCATAATTCTTTTAAAATAAGTAAATATAACCCCCCTTTTAAAACCCTGTGTATTTAAGTGGTTTTTCTTGTCGAAGTCAAATTACTTTCCAGGGAAGACAAAGAGCCTAGGGCCTTGGCTTTCTGCCTCTTCTTGGGCTTCTTACAGAGCCCCTAGTCTAAGAGTCCCTAGGCTAAGAGCCCTTTAGCTCGCCCTTCGGCTCGTGCCAGAGGCTCGTGCCTCTGGCAAGGTGCTTTCTTAAATACTGAATACTCAGCTGAAAGCAAGTAAAAAAACACTCCTCTAGCAGCTCTGTCTCCTGCTCCTGCTCAGAGCTCAGCTGGGTACATCCAGACTTTTTTTAAAAACAATGTTATGATGTTATAACGTTACTGCACATGTGCAAAAAAAGAAGGTTCCATCGCTGATGAAGTACATGATGACATGGCAGCAGAACTCCTTTTCAAAAGAAGTGTGGAATGCATGGGGAGAGTTGGATCTAAGTTCAAGAAAAAATCCCCCCAAATAAATGCCCCTTTGTGGAAGGGGTGCTGCAAAGTCAGAGCATCAGCTGGGGATTCAACTCACTGGGAAGCAGCAGCAACACTGAGGTACGGAAAAGGTCTTAGTCACCATGGCTGATAGCCACTGATAGACCTATCCTCCATGAATGTGTTTAATCCTCTTTCAAAGCTGTCCATGTCTGTGGTCATCACTACACCCTCTAGTCCAGGGATGGCCAAACTTGCTTAACATAAGAGCCACATAGAATAAACGTCAGATGTTTGAGAGCCACAAGACATAAACAAATATTACACGTTTTTATCGGAAATTATACAAATTTGCTTGTTATTAACATTAAATGAGACTGCCAAAAATAAAAACAAATGGGGTTAAAAACAGATATTGGTAATGATATTTATTTATCCAATGATATCTGTTGGCGGGGGGAGCTTTGAGAACGCATTTAAAGTTAAAGTTGCTTTCTTTCTCTGCTCCCCCTCACCTCAAGCCTACCCAGGGAGGGGAACACTGGCTGGGGAAGGGAAGACTGATTGGGGAGGCATGCCTTCCTTTTGTTTCTCCAACCTCCCTGCTGGAAGCCGCAAAACATGTGTGAAAGAGCCACATGTGGCTCCCAAGCCACAGTTTGGCCACCTCTGCTCTAGTCACTCAATGGGTAAAGAAGTATTTCCTTTTGCCCATCTTGAATCTACTACTAATCAGGCCTGTAGCTATCAAGGGGCCCACAGGGCCTAGCCCCCCCCCACAGTTTTTGCAGGCCCCTCCCCTAATCCTCAGCTCCACCTCCCTCCCCCTGGCCCCCTCACCCCAGATCGATCATCTTGTCGGCACTCTGCTGGCTGACTTGGGAGAGGAGCAGCAGGACTTGTTGGGGAAAACAGAAAGAGGAGCGGAGCCAGTTCCCACCCCGACCAACGTCAGGCTCAGCATTGGCTGCCTTATTTGGAATAGTGGGCGGGCTCTAAGTAGAGCCCACCAAATACAAGTTTAAGCCAGCCACCCCGCTACTTCCTCCAACTCCAGGCAAACTGCAGCAGCAGCAGAGCTTGAGGATCTGAGCCTTCTGCTTGTCCTCCTGCGCAGCCCCGGGCCATAGCTCCTCCTTCTCCTTCTCTTCTTCCGTCAGATGATCAGACCCCCGGCAGCTCCGCCTTCATCAATTCAGCAGCTCAGCAGTCTCAGAGGAAGTCTCTGCTGAGCCTGGTCATCTTCCGTGGGGCCAGGCTGGCTGGCTGGCTGGGGTTTGTTGTTACCCCCTCATTTTTGTGCAGCTGCATTTCCAGCATCCATTCCTCCCTCCACCATTGTGCAGCCTGCAGGACTCCAAGTTCAGGTAGAGACCAGAGGGGCTCATGTGATGGATGTATTGAAAGGAAGGACAGGATTGCCCATTGGAAACAGTGGGAGAGACTTGAAGGCCCATCATCTGTGGAAAAGGTGGGAGCATGACAGTATAACCAAACACATGAATCTAAACCATATACAGCTCTTAAACTATAGTAAAACTAATTTCAGAGAGTACAGTCTTCACAGCAGAAATGTGTTACAGCTAAACGATAAATGTTTTGCCAATGTCTCTCCAAAATTTTTCCAAAGCACAAGATGAGCCTCCTGTGCACACCTCATATGTTCAGAAACGGACTGCTTGCAATCATTTAATTTCTCATTAAACTGATTTACTGAACACACTAGCTCTGTTCAACTTTAGTTTATTCCTGCTTTGTTTAAAATTCGGGAAGTGCTGGGGAGGAGGGGACAGGACACTAATGGCTGCACTTGTGCAAATGGAGTGACAGCTGATTTATTACTAAGGTTATAAAGGAGAAGTATTAAGTGTGTTCCATTCGGCTTGGCAAAAGACATCCTGCACAATGTCCAACAAAACCCTGAGAGCCCTGTTTTGTTAAAAAAAAAAAAAGAGGAAAAAGGGGGAAAAGCTCTACCAAAGATGTGCTCTTCTTCTTCTGAGCAATAATTAAGATTGTAAATCAAAGGCAACATGAAACAACTGTATCCGACAGAACGTGGACAGTTCTGGGGTTTTGCTGTGCTTGTGTGATCAGTTTGAATACCTACACTGAAGCACTAATGGGAGGGCAAACTTCAAAGAGAAGTTTTGGCATGAAGGAGAGGCCTGCAGGACCATTACATGGATAAAGCTGTAAAATAGACTCCTCCATGCAAATTGGGCAGGGAGGGAGACTGAAAGTTTGAAAGGTTTATGGTGACCCAGAGATTTTCTTCCTTTAAAGCACGGCATAAGCTTTATATTAATTTTTTTTAAGTAGTGCAATCTTGAGCTAACTTATTAGTGCGAGTAAAAAGTAAAACGTTGAGAAGGAAAACAATATTAGCAGTCTTTATTATGAAATTGCTCATTTAAGTAGCATGATTAATATCTTATGGGTTATGAAGCGCTGAAGTATTTTGTTTACATTGATTCAACAGAGATCCTCTGTAAAAGAACATTGCCTTATTGAAGAAATTGGTCCACTGTGTCATGAATTACTCACTGTTGTTTAAAAATGTAATTACCAGACTATATATGTTTCTATGCTGTTGACAAACAGCAAGCTAATACCATTATGAGTAATTAATTTGGACGTAACTTGTTTTTGAGAAGAGCATATTTTTATTGTGATAAGTAATCTCTTGAGGTCACCCATTTCTTTAATTCCTTCAGTCAGTTACAATTTGCTAGATATGGTTTCAGATATAATTCAAAATACTGGGTGTTAATGTTAGTTTTGCTTCAAAGATGTTCTCCTTTGTTTCATTGTGCAGGATGTTAAGAATTTAAGGGAAGAGAATTAAAAAGGCAAATAATTCCTTTTAAAAATCTGGACCGATTTATGGTTGCTGTATGGAATTTGTGAGTTGTTCACCACATGGGCATACATACACACACAACCACCCTGTTTGCAATATAGCAGTGGTTCCCACTAAGCATGCATTTGTAGGTCCATCAAAGTGCTGCTCAACAATAGTTACAATAGTACCAGTTGAGGATGCAGGATTTTGCATGAAATGTAAACATTGTGCAGGTTTATTTATTAAACAGGGTTATTGTGAGGATAAAATGGAGGAAAGGAGAACAGCGTAAGCCACTGGGTCTCTCTTTGGGAGAAAGGCATGATAGGAATGAAGTAAATATAGGGATGTTTTTTAAGAAGGCTATCTTTAATGTGGACATTTAATACCGACAATATTAGATGGTAGTAACAACACTCATAACTCAACTTGAGCGTAAGCGCCCTGGTTTCTAAATACAAAGCATGGCAGCTGAAGTCTGATGATCCAGTCCAAACTGTAATCCAAAGTGTCTGGAATGTGCTGAGTTTTCCCCTACTTCTTTCTGTCTTATAAACCAATTCTTTCTTTAATTTTTGTATTCCTTCTAGCCTTGGTTTTCTGTGATATCTAAATCCAGCATATTACGGATAGCATTAATCTCTAAACCATAGCTTGCAAGCCCACTTCAAACCATGGTTTTGAATAATGCCTTTGAGTTCTAATAATTTCAAAAGTGCTTTTAGTTTTCCTAAACATTCTATCATTCTAGTGAATAGAATTTCTCTTTATAAACAGGAGAAGTGTTAGAGAAACAGCACCACGTTGTGGAGAAGGTCACATCATCTTTCTTCTTATGTGGTTACTTCTGGTTATATTTAAAGTAGGGATGGAAGGCGGAATGGTACAGCCTGATCTCATCAGATCTTAGAAGCTAAGCAGGGTCCATACTTAGAAGAGAGCCCACCAAGGAACACTTTGCAGAGGAAGGTAATGGCAAACCACCTCTGCTTCTCACTTCCTTGGAAGTCCTTTGGTGGGGTCACCATATGTCAGCTGTGACTTGACAGTACTTTACTCGGAGACATATTTGACGTCTATAAAGCTGAGAAACATTGTACAGTGCGCCCTCTACATTACCCATTGGCAGTACAATCTGCACTTTTGGGTTCTTGCTTTTGGAATTGGGACCACTTTAGCCTGTGGATGTGGCTGTGTTTCCTCATTTGGACAATGATTGGTTGAAGACTTAAAGAGTGATACCATAGGCACTTGCCTAGTGACCCAAGAGTGAAGAAAGAAGCCCAGTTGTTAAAGGTCTAAAAGAAAGCTGAAATTTGTGCTCTGTTGCATGATAGAAATAAATTTACTTCCGTTGCCATTTCTCCTCATCAATTTGCTTGTCTTTGGAAGCTTACTAAGCCTGTATTTAGCATATTGCTGTAATGGCAATTAAGGCATGTTTTCATTTCCCTGGGAGATGATCTGCCACTGAAATCCCCTTCCCCCTACACCATTCTTAAGGTCTTTCTTCTTTCCTGACCCTCCCATAGCCTAAGGCATCCAAAGCATTCCCTGTATGTTTAGGCAGCAGCATGTATTGAGGAAGAAATGATTAAGCAGCTGAATGTTTTAAAATCCAGCTAAATGCACTGATTATTATCTGCTTAGGGCTTTGTTATCTTGGACTATGCGATTCTTAATGGCAGGCCTATTGTTTTCAGCTCAGATGTATTAATGAAGGAATCAGGGCAGCATGCTGATGTCATAGGTGGTGAAAAGGTGACCTGGTAGACTGATCTCTCTTACTCCACCCCTTTCTAAGACTTTTCCAACTAGTTCAGTAGGAGGTTTAGTATTTTTAGTAGCTAAAAAAAAGTTAGCTGAGTTGCATTTGTGTGTCTGGTAAAAGGATTGAAGAGGCTCATAATTATCCTGCTTAAAAGATGTACTCTGCTTCTGTTCTACTTTCTCACTAGATAAAGACTCTCTCATCCCTTTGCAGGCAGCTCAGTGTGAAAGCGGTCTGCCCTGATTCACACCTGTGGTGGCTGCCGATCAGTCAGCCGCCTCTGTTTTGACCCATGCAGAAGGTGAGGTTTATGGCTTGTTTTCTCTGTAGAGATTAAGCTCTGAAAAATAAAAGATGTTAGGGTTTTCTGACAGCAGACACCTGATTTTACAGAAGCTGTCTTCTCTCTGAAATCATGTATGTGATTTAAGGTGGTCTTTCTATATTGATGTATTTACAAAAAAAGATGAAATCTATCATGCAAAAATGTATATAAAAATAAAATTTTTATTTTTAAAACATCCGAACACACCTGAGATGACAAAAGTATTCATTTTATACTTAAGGCTACCTTAGTATTCATACACAAACATATGTTACAGAGTAATGATACATCCTGAAATAAATAAAAGGAACGGAGGATTATTTTTCATAATCTCTGTCAATATTAAAATATTTTCCCCCTGAACAGTATTCAAAATTTTATTAATGGTTGGATTTGCAAGGTTCCTGATTTGTAAGGTGTCGTATGCTGGAAAAAGATTGTAAGAATAGTATATGCCAGTAGTTCTCAAATTTACTGAAGTAGGACCCACTTCTAAACTTTCTGTACTTGGGGGATTTTATTTCTAATCTCACTGAACTTTTCAAGACCCACTGGTAAAGTAACCCCATGCAATTTCCCTCCTATTCAACATAAAATGTAGTCTTGGTCAGTGAACAGTAATCAAGTTTTATAGTGTATTTTATTTTTCATAATGTGGTATAGTTAAACACAAGTGAAACCTGGAATTGACCAGTGAAAACCTGGAAGTGATGTGGTGTAGCTCTAGGAATTGCTAAAACCTCTATGGTAATACCCTCCAAAGCAGTGATTTCTTCCAGAGGAACTGATCTCTGTACTCCGGAGATCAGTTGTAATTCCAGGAGATCACCAAGTCCTAGCTAGAGGTTAACAACCCTATAAATTGTCAAGCACCCATGGGTTTCCCTGTTAAGCCAAAGCAAAGAAAAATCTTATTTGTTTCAACTTTAAGGTGAAACAGCACACTGGTTACAGGCAGTGCTGCCACATGAAAGCTTTGTCTGCAGTGAATCCCAACAGGGTGGGGTATTGAGTTTAGCACTGTCTTAAAAATGGCTGTGTTCAGCTCTGGTGTTCCCCCTTCCATAGACCTGTTATCAGGGTTTTAAAAAACCAAAATCATCCAGAACCCAAACTCAGCTATTGGTCGGAGTGGGTGAGGGCTGCCACTGTTACTGGGGGGGGGGGGGGGTGGGAGGTTAAGCACCAGCCTGACTAGCAGGAAGTGTGTGGTGGGTAACAGTGAGTTTGTGGGCTTTGGAACTGTGAATTGGTCTCTGCACCCTATTTCAACTTGCTGCTATTTGCATAGGTGGGCAGCTTTCCCCACCTGTGTGTGAAAGCAGTGTTGGGAGGTGGTCTGAGGAGACTGGTAGGGGACAGCTTTGCCCAGGCACCACTGAGAGTGGGAGTACAACAAGAGGCTATGGGGAAAGGAGCAAGGGGCCATGCCCAGAAATGCACTAGCAGCAGCCTCAAAGTTTGGCAGGTACAGCCAATGTTCCCTGTAAGCTGTAGAGCCTTGTGAGCAAAAATTCTACTTTGTGAGCTGCTGGCATTAAAGTTGTGAGCTTGGCTACTGCATAAATTAGTTTGCTCTGGAGCCATCCTTTCTAAGCCAAGACAAAAATGTGTGAGCTGGATGCTAAAAACCTGTGAGCTAGCTCACACTAACTCAGTTTAGAGGGAACGCACAGCACAGGCCTCAAATGGGAGGTGGAGCTGAGGCTATACCTGGAAACAGGCCAGAGGAGGAAGTCAGCAGTAGCTGGTGATTCTTGGGACCTGTATTAACAGGTAGACCAGGCTCTTGAAACCTCAAGAGGGAGGAATAGGGAAGGCCCAGCCAGAAAGGCCAGTGGCCCTTCAATGGGTAACCAATTCTGGATTGGGAAATCCTGGAGGTTTTGGTTGTGGAACCTGGGAAGGACCTCAGTGGGGTATAATGCCATAGAGGTCATCCTCAAAAGCAGCCATTTTCTCGAGAGGAACTGATCTCAGTTGCCTGGGGATCAATTCTAATTCTGGGAGATCTCCAGGCCCCACCTAGAGGCTGGTAACCCTATCACCATAGGCCTGTCTCTGAAAAAAGCATTGGGAAAGTCCAGCCTACCCTCAGACAATCCCTTATTAGGCCAGCCCAGGGAAGGCCAAGGGTGAAGGGCCAGACTTATTCTATGTCAGTCATGGAGACACTGCCGGGCAGACAGACAGAGTCCAAGGGTGTTGCCAACCCCCCCCCCCCTCTGAATTTTGAAACCCTTCCTGAGGTATGGCTGACAGAAAGGAGGATCTGAAGAGCACAGCAGCCTTGGATCCCATCCTGTATGAGAAAGATCCAGACAAGCAGCCAAACTTAATCCCCAAAAAATGGGGGAAGGAGGTCTGACCCAGGAACTGGGATGCCCTCTGTTCTGGATGCCATTGCATTTCTCCCTTGAAGAACAGGTTCTGTCAGCTAATGCTGCCATGGGCTGGAATGTGTGGGGTGCTCACTCTCTGCTTTTGCCCTCCCAGCCCCCGCGCCTCCTCAGCTTCGCTCTCTTATCTGCTTGGTGTCTTTGAAGGCTAGGCTCGGCTGGGCCCTCTTTTCCCACTGGGAATGTAACTGCTGTCTTTTTGCCCACGTTTGCAGGTGCCTGCTTATTGGTTTTACCATATCGGGGGGCCTGGTTTGAAGGGGGTATATCTATACGTGTTAGCTCTTATCCCACCATTCCTGACACAAGAGTTCATTATGTCCTAAGTACTAGTCCTCAATAAACTGGAACTTCTGAAGGAACGTTGTTGAGTGTCTTGACTGAGAAGCCTGACAGAATGTCAGGAATCTATCATTCCCTCTACCCGGTTCTCTTTGAAAGATGAGTGGAGAAGAGGAGCCAGTGGTACTGGTGACTACTGATGCGCCAGTACCTACGACTACCTCGCCGGTGACTACTCCGGTCACCATTCCCCCTCCGGTCACCGTTCTCCTGACACAGGTGTCGGTGTCAGGCACAGAGAGCGGAGTAATTCCTCAGTTGTATGGGGACAGGGTTCGGCCTAAGCGATGGGGCATATTCAAAGCCGAAACCCAGGAATTGTGGATGCTGACCCTGGCTCCTTGGAGCAGGAGCCACTACAATTACCAACCTTCGCAGGGGCATCCCCAACAGAACCTGACCACAGAGGGCGGCTGGGAGGAACAGTTCACCAGGATTGAGGTGTCCCAGGCCAAGACGACCTGCCTGCTGGAAGACCCATGGCTGGTGGCCCAGGTAGTGCAAGGGGAAATGCGGTTGCTCCACCAAGAGCTCCCTGTTGCACCACCACTGCCGCTTCTGCTCCCCAACCAACCATCCGGCGAGCCGCCTCCTGTACCCATACTACAGGAGGGCCCCCCCAGGGAGCATCAGCTGAAGGAGCTGTTGGAAGCTACATTTTACAGTACCCCAGAGAAACTGGCCTTCTTCGTGGTGCAAGTGGAGAAGTTCGTGCAGTACTGAGGCCACCTGTTTCCCTCCGAAGAGAGGAGGGTGGCCTACATCACCTCGAAGCTGAGGGAGGGGGCAGTAGACCGGTATGTCAGCCTCCACAATGCCCAGGGACTGGAGCTGCAAGGGGTGGATGCTTTCATGTGGGCCCTACGGATGCAGTACGAAGACCCAATGGAAGAAATAAAGGCACACAAAAATCTGCGCACCCTAAAGCAAGGGCGAAAGACCGTGTGAGAGTACTCCGAGGAGTTCAAGAGATATGCAGCTGAGATCCAGGGCTGGCCTGATGGGGTGCTGGCTAAACAGTATCAATTGGGACTGAGCCCTGAACTGAGGGAGACCATCTTACGCAGTGTGCACCCAATCTCCATAATGGCTTGGATGCAGGAGGCAGCACACACTGAGAGTCGCCTGCAGATGATCAGGATCGACAACGCGGCCACCTACCCAAGAAGGGGAACCCCGGGGCTGAAGCCCAAACCAGCCAAGCCCAAAGAAGGGGTGCGGGAGCAGTGGATGAAGCAAGACCTCTGTCTCAATGTGGGGAAGGCAGCCACTATGCCGCCTCCTGCCTGGAGTTGGGGGGTTCTGCCCCAGGCGGGAAGGCACCCAAGAAGTAGCGGCAAGACACCCCCCTGCAGAAGAGCACAGTGAAGCCAAAATTTCAGTGAGCCCTCCAGGTCAACATCCCGAAAGGGTATTCAGAACACAGCAGCAAAGATGAGGATGAGCTGGCAGGAAAAGGCCAGGACCTGCTGTGAGTGTCACGGAGCAGCAGGTTCCAACTGAAGTGGTGCCAAAGACAGTGAGCAGCTACCCCCCTCTTCTTTGTGACTGTGACTGTGATGAATCCAGAATTGGGGACCCATGGGCGGGTGAGGGCTTTAATAGACTCAGGGTGTGCCAGGGACTTAATTAACCCCTCCCTGGTTACAGGGCTAGGGGCTCCAGTAATTAGGCTCCCTGAACCCATCATATTCACACTGGTGGATGGCTTGGCTATGAAAGAGCCGTGTAAATTCGAAATGGTCCTGCAGCGAGTGGGGCGGGGGATCACTGGGAGCACCAACCCTTCATCATCACCCCCGCCTCCTGATTCCCGCTAGTGCTGGGGAGCCCATGGCTACCCGACCACAACCCATACATTGTCTGGGATGAGGGAAAGGTACGGTTCATTGCTCCGAAATCCCAGGCACACTCATGGGAAGATAATTAGCGTCGGGCACCTCCAAAGGAACCTCTACGAGCCTGTTTGGTGCAAGAGAAGCTCTCTTCCATACCCCCCGAATACAGAGACTTGGCCAAGCTATTTGAGGAGGAGGAAGCAGACTAGTTGCCTGACTGTGCCAATCAAATACTCCCTGGGCAGAAATTACCCAAGGGCAAACTATATGCTATGAGCCTGGGGGAAAAGGTCAAGCTGCGAAAGTTCATCGACAAAAGCTTGGCCTGGGGGTTCATTTGACCAGCCTCCTCTCCACTGCCCCGGTCCTCTTTCAGAAGAAGGAGGATGGGGGTTTGAGGTTGTGTACTGACCATAGAGGCTTGAATGCAGTGTCAGCCACTAATGCTTACCCGCTGCTCCTCATTAAAGACCTCTTGGTGGAGGCTGCCAAGGGAAAGATCTTCACCAAGTTAGACTTACGAGATTCTTACTTCAGGGTGCACATCAAAGAGGGGGACGAATATAAGACAGTGTTTAATACTCTGTTGGGGCAGTTCGAGTATCGAGTTACACAATTTTTTATAGAACCTTCGTCTCTAATTTCGCCCAGGTCAGTCTGCCCCTAACAGACCTCCTAAAGACTAAAGGGAGGGGTCCAGAAAGCACCAAGCCAGGGGCGCACTTACATTGAACATCAGAATGCCAAGAGGAGTTCAAGAGCCTAAAGTCCTTGTTCACTTCCGAACCAGTGCTGGCCCACCTGGACGAAAATAAAAAATTCATCGTGCAGGTCGATGCGTCAGATGTGGCCATGGGGGGGCGATTCTCCAGGAGGGGGGATGGGAAACGGCACCCCCTGGAGTATGCCTCCCGCAAATTTAATGCCACCGAGTGCAACTGGTCACTGTGGGACAAGGAGGCGGGGCCATTAGGCTGGCATTGACAACCTGGAGACATTGGCTGGAGGGTGCCAGGGTGCTTTTCGAGGTTTGGACTGATCGTGAGAACCTGGAGGTGCTTCGCACTCAAAGGAATCTGATTGCAAAGCAGCTACGTTGGGCTGATCTTTTTTTCTAAGTTCAGTTTCACTCTGCACCATTTCCCGGGTAAATCCAACTCCCTCGCTGATGCACTGTCGCACCTCCCACAACATGACAGTCAGAGGGAGGAGATCTCCCATCCCCCGTGCCTCCTCAGCTTCACTCTCTTATCTGTTTGGTGTTTTTGAAGGCTAGGCTCAGCTGGGTCCTCTTTTCCCGCTGGGAATGTAACTGCTGTCTTTTTGCCCACGTTTGCAGGTGCCTGCTTATTGGTTTTACCATATCGGGGGGCCTGGTTTGAAGGGGGTATATCTATACGTGTTAGCTCTTATCCCACCATTCCTGACAGAAGAATTCATGATGTCCTAAATACTAGTCCTCAATAAACTGAAACTTCTGAAGGAACGTTGTTGAGTGTCTTGACTGGGAAGCCTGACAGGTTCCTAGCTTGGGGGTTCTGCTGGACCTGGGCCTCCTGTTTGGATATACAGGTGGCAGCAGTGGCTAGGGGCACCCTTTACTAGCTTTGGTTGGTGAGCTAGCTGTGGCTATTCCTGGGCAAGAAAGTTCTTGTTACTGTGGTCCATGGCCTGGTAATATTTACATTAGATTACACACTGACGCTCTAGTTTGAGGGCAAAACTCTATGATAAAATTGCCCTCAAATGTGATGTCATCATGTTGGTGATGTCACTGTTTGGGGGTGGAGTTTTACCCTCCAGCCTGCTGGCTGGTGGCAGGTAGAAGCCCCCCAAACCAGGGGATTCCTCCCGGACCTGGGAAATAGCAACCCTATTGGTATTCCCTCACTATGTCTTATTAGTCCTCCTTCCTGTTTGTCTGTTTTTATGTATTTGTGTGTTTATATGTTTTATTTGTTTTAAATATTCTACACATATTTGTCTTTTAAATGTTTCATAATGTTTTAAATGTTTTAATGTTCACCACTTGGGGACCCTGAATTGGGTAGAAAGGCAGCATGGGAATGTTTAAAGTAAAATAAATAAATATTGTAGCAACATTAGTAGGTGATTATCGACACCACTGCTAAGTTTAACCATGTACTATTAATTTGTGTGACTCTTTCACCGCAGAATTTTTGCCCAAGGACAGTTGAAAGAATAAAATGGCCCTAAATAATTTAACTAGTTATAGTGAATGGCTTGGGTGTCTTTTAAAAAATATATAGTGGTTTCACATACATGCAAAAATAAGTAGAGAGCTGAAAATTGTGGAAAGTTTCTAGTTTTTCAAGGCTACAAACTCCCTAAGTTGACTCTGGTAATTTCCTTTTGTGTGTATATGGAGTAACTCTAAAGCTGATTTCACTTCTCTTACGTCAGCATTTATTTGCTTACCTTTCAAAATGAAAGGAAGATAGCGCTGATTAAATTATCCGATAATTTGAAGGGAAAAGTGCTAAGCTGCCTTATCCACCACCCCCTTCCTCATTTGTCCTGATCCTGATTGTGAGTTAAATAAAAGAGAGTTGACACTGAAATTACTTTCAAGTCTGGAAGATTTAATCAGCCAAGACCTTGGTAGCTATAAATTTTTTGCAGTGGTTCCTAATTTATTGTGCAATTCTGTGACAGACCAGATCACTTCAGCAGACAGTTAATGAAAGAAGAGAGGGAATATGAAGGTCAGACACACTAAAATCTTTTTCAATCCCCTATCCCTCACTTTTTTTCTTTTTTATTATCCCGTCAGGCACTTTCACCCCCTCTCTCACATCTGCAGTTTCCCATGCTGTGTTGCACACTGCTTCAGAAGGTCCTTTGCCCTTCTGGAAAATCTTTTCAGGAGATATGGAGGGCTCCAGTCAGTGAGAAAATCAGTGACTCATACAGCCTGTCCATGATTGAAAGTGCCTTCCATCCACACGGGAAGATCTTCACTTACAACCCATAACATTTATGCATTTCCCCCTCTGTGCCATGCGTGTTCATTAATCCATCTCATTGCTGTTCTTACACTTCCTCACAAGTTCCCAACATCAGCTTTTTAACCAGATAGTTTTAAAGTCTGGTATTTACATAGGAACAGGTTAGGATTGCCAAATCTTCCGGTCTGAGTGGGGGTTCCCACCGATTTTTGGGGCTTCAGCCCACTGCCACCCAGCTGGCTGGCAAGGTAAGCTCCATCCCCAAACAGGCATGTCGCACATCAATGTTGTCAGCGTAATGACATCATGCGGAAGTGACTCCTTCACATCGGGGACATCATGCAGTTGGGCAAGTTAATTGAGAGGGCGGTGGCGATACAGTTGCAGAGCTTTCTGGATGACACTTCCATGCTAGATCCTTTCCAGTCCGGTTTTCGCCCTGGCCATGGGACGGAGACAGTACTGGTCACTCTCACAGATGACCTCCGGAGACATCTGGATCGGGGTGGGACGGCAGTGCTGCTGTTGCTAGACCTGTCGGTGGCGTTCAACATGGTCGACCATCAGCTGCTTACCCACCGCCTTGTCAACATGGGAATTCAGGGGCTCGCCTTACAATGGCTTGTCTCCTTTCTCCAAGGTCGGGGACAAAGGGTGGCCATTGGGGAGCAGCAGTCCCAAACACACCCACTAGTGTGTGGTGTGCCCCAAGGGGCTGTGCTCTCCCCGATGCTATTTAAGTGTGCAGACTCTAATCTGGGAGAACCGGGTTTGATTCCCCACTCCTCCACTTGCACCTGCTGATGTGACCTTGGGTCAGTCACAAGCTCTGGCACAGCTGTCCTTGAAAAAGAGCAGTTTCTGTCAGAGTTCTCTCAGCCCCACCCACCTCACAGGGTGTCTGTTGTGGGGAGGGGAAGGGAGAGGAGTTTGTAAGCCGCTCTGAGACTCCAAGTGAAGGGCGGGGTATAAATCCAATCTCTTCTCTTCTTCTTAAAGGAAAATTGTTTTAAGATGATGTATAGATGGTATATGACACCAAAAAAGATTGCTAATATGAATAGTAATATGTCAAATAAGTGTTGGAAATGTAAAAAAAATAGAGGACTCATTTTATCATATGTGGTGGACTTGTGAGAAAGCAAAAAAGTATTGGGCAGAGATGCATGAAGAAATGGAAAAAATTGTAAAATGTAAATTTAAGGAAGTCAGGCTGATGGTAACCAGGATGAGGGCTTTTTCGTTTGTAGCTCCGTCCTATTGGAACGAGCTTCCTGCCGAGATCAGGGCCCTGCGGGACCTGTCACAGTTCTGCAGGGCCGTGAAAACAGAACTTTTTAGGCAGGTGTTCCGATAGCGCCCTGTGTGAACTCCAATCCAACATGACCTAGCGCGGTGGCACCGCTGAATGCGTCCCTAAATTGCACTTTAGTTTTATCGCCATACAATGCATGTTTTATATAGATTGGTTGTGTTTTAAATGATGTCTTGTATTTTTATTTTGAATGTATACTGCTTGTCAGTTTTTGAAGCCACCCTGAGCCCGCCTTGCAGGGAGGGTGGGGTAAAAGTGAAAATCATCATCATCATCATCATCATCATCATCATCATCATCATCATCATCATCATCATCATCATCTAGTGTTTTGGCCAAAACTCTATAGTAACCATCAAGTTTTTGCCAAAATATTAGAATATTGCTTTGCGATACACCCCAGCATGATGGTGTCACTTCTGTGTGACGTCATTGTGCTGCCGACATCACACACGATGACATCGCCCCACCCCCCACTTCTGGAAGGCTCCCTCTCACCCCCTCACTGGCAAAACAACTGGACCTGGCAACCCTAGAACAGGTGCCCATCATCTGGCACATTATCATCACCAATAAAAACTATGTATTAAAGGTGGTGGATTTAGTCCTAATGTCTATAAACGGCCAGCCGATCAAACAGGTTAACACCTTTCATTACTTAGGTGTGCTTTTTTCTTATAATTTGTCCTGGAAAACTCATATTATTGCTGCTAAGAAGCTGGCATCAATACATGCATGTGCCCTTTTAAAAAGTTTCCGGACTACGAACAGTAACTTTTTACATGCTGCCATTCGTGCTTATCATGCAAAAGTGGTTCCCCAATTACTCTATGGTACTCCTTTATTTATTACTAGGGTCAACAACAAGTTAGATCCCATTTAACCTCTTTTCTTCATTCTCTGTCAAATCTCCCCTCATGTGTGTCCGGTCCACCTATTCGTGTGGAATTTGCTGAGCAGTCCTAAGAAGCAAAGGCTTGGATGGCAACTTTTTTCTTTAGGTTAAAAATACTCTATTCCCTAGCACTTTGGTGGTGAACCTATGGCACGGGTGCCAGAGGTGGCACTCAGAGCCCTCTCTGTGGGCATGCGCGCCATCACCCCAGCTGCCCAGGCAGCCCCCAATTGGGCAGTTTGAATGGAGGGCGGGGGCCATGCAAGGCAGATGTAGAGCCAGCAGGGGAAGAGAAGCCAGCTGCGCCCTGCGACTCCCCTTCTTCTCCGAGGCAGCTGACCACAACGAGCAGCACCAGCCTGCAGGAGGGAGTGCCTGCCCGAGTGAATGCACCTCTCTGCGCCCCACCTGGCTGGTGCCTTGCCTCCTCCAAGCCTGCAAGCGAGTGTCCCTCTCCTCCTCCTCCATCCCGTTCTCCGTCAGCATCATCGTCTTCATCCCTGGGAGGGGGGCAGCCTGGTCTCTGCCACCTTCCCACTGCCACTCCCCTCCCTCCCTCCAGCACGCAGGACTCAAGGTCAGGGGGCAAGAGCAGCTCCTCGGGGTGGTTGGATGAAGACATGAGTGTAGTTGTTGTTGTGGGAGTTGCAGGAGGTCTTTGGGCTTGGAGGGGGGTCGGGGCTTGGAGGGGGGTCAGGGGTTGTCATCGCCTCCGGTCTGCTGCTTGTTCCTGGCTGCTGGCACGACCAGGTGGGTGCCAGTTCTGATTCTTTCTCCTGGCTTTTCTGTT
>NW_015168714.1:108018-109774 GCF_001447785.1 Gekko japonicus
GCCCCAGGTGGAGCAGGACTGTTATGGGACCTGAATGAGAGACCACGGAGAGGAATGACAGCCCCTGGGTGTAGCAGGAGTGTCCTGGAACTGGAATGACAGGCCCAGGAGTAGAATGACTGCCCCAGTGTGGAGGAGGAGTGTTCAGAGACTGGAATGAGAGGCCCTTGAAGTGGAATGACAGCTCCAGGGTGGAGCAGGAGTGTTCAGGGACTGGAATGACAGGCCCCAGAGTGGAATGATAGCCCCAGGTGGAGCAGGACTGTTATGGGACCTGAATGAGAGACCACGGAGAGGAATGACAGCCCCTGGGTGTAGCAGGAGTGTCCTGGAACTGGAATGACTGGCCCAGGAGTGGAATGACTGCCCCAGTGTGGAGGAGGAGTGTTCAGAAACTGGAATGAGAGGCCCTTGAAGTGGAATGACAGCTCCAGGGTGGAGCAGAAGTGTTCAGGGACTGGAATGATAGGCCCCAGAGTGGAATGATAGCCCCAGGGTGGAGCAGGAGTGTTCAGGGACTGGAATGAGAGACCACAGAGTGGAACGAAGAAGAAGAAGAAGAGAGAGAAGAGATTGGATTTATACCCTGCCCTTCACTACCCAAAGGTGTCTCAGAGCGGCTTACAAACTCCTTTCCCTTCCCCTCCCTACAACAGACACCCTGTGAGGTAGGTGGGGCTGAGAGAGCTCTGACAGAAACTGCTCTTTTTTCAAGAACAGCTCTTATCAGAACTACAGCTTGCCCAAGGTCATCCAGCCAGGTGCAAGTGGAGGAGTGGGGAATCAAACCCGGTTCTCCCAGATTAGAGTCCGCGCACTTAACCACTACACCAAACTGGGGAACGACAGCCCCAGGTGGAGCAGAAATGTTCTGGGACTCGAATGAGAGACCATGGAGTGGAATTACAGCCCCAGGTTGGAGTGTTCTGGAACTGGGATGAGAGGCCCCAGAGTGGAATGAGATGAAGCTGATCTGGTGATAGCTACACACATTCCAGAAATATTTAAATGCGAGACCATAGAAGAGAATGACAGCCCCTGGGGGTAGTAGGAGTGTTCTGGGAATGGTATGGGAGACCACGGAGCGGAATGACAGCCCCAGGGTGTATCAGCAGTGTTCTGTGACTAGAATGACAGGCCCCAGAGTGGAATGACAGCCCCTGGAAGTTTCAGGAGTGGTCTTGGACTGGAATGACTGCCCTAGGGAGTGGTAGGAGTGTTCTGGAACTGGAATGGGAGATCACTAAATGGAATGATAGTCTCTGCAAGTAGCGGTGATATTCTGGGACTGCAATGACAAGCCCCGAGTCGAATGACAGCCCCTAGATATGGCAGGAGTGTTCTGGAACTGGAATTGGATACCACTAAGTGGAATGACAGCTCCTGGGAATATTCTGGAAATGGAATGACAGGCTCCAAGGTGGATTGACAGTGCCTGGAAGTAGCAGGAGGCTTATGGGGCTGGAATGACAGGCCCCAGAGTGGAAGAAGAGACCCTGGGTATAAAAAAAGTTCTGTGCAACTGGATTTGCAAACTGTAGAGTGAAATACTTTACATTTAAATATTTCTGCAATGTGTGTAGCTATCACCAGATCAGCTCCATCTCATTCCACTCCCTGGTCTCTCATTCCATTCCCAGAGTAGTCTATTTGGGCCCAGAGACCCTAATGGAAAATCCATTCCACGTTTTTATTGCAACTCTACTTGTACTGTGATGTATTTCAATGGAGCTCATGCAAGTCAATTGGCATTCCT
>NW_015168714.1:110590-116993 GCF_001447785.1 Gekko japonicus
GGGTCTGTTCTTTGTATTATTTAGGTCTTCCGATTCCAGAATCTTTGCCCTCTTATTGTAAATCTTTGATGGTCCCCAAGTATAGAATATTGTTTTCCAAGGCAAGATTAAATGTTTTGCCTCTTGGGGAATTAGCAGGCAGATTCCTAGGGACTCCTTTTTCAGAACGACTTTGTAATTGTATTTCAGGTGATTTGGACTTTTTCATTGATTTGCAGAAAATACGATATGGCTCGTGACAGATGGATCTCAGTGTATATTCAAAAATGGAGCCCTGCTACTAATCAGGAACTTTTAGCTAATCTCTTAGTTTATACTGATCCTAACGTGACGTTGGCAGTTGCAAAGTTTTTATCTGTAACCCTGGATGGTATTAAATGAATTGACTCTTTTAGGCAGTTAATATATATTTGGTAACCAAATTGCTTAATTTTGTGAAGTTGTAACTGTAATTGTAATGTACAGTATGTATATATGTTGTATTTTGTATTATACCCTGTCTATTTGCTTATAACTTATGGGTCTATGAGCAATAAAAATGAATGGAATAGTTCTAATGTCTTGGTATGATTGATCTAATATATCTCGTTACAATTAACATTTTGGAAACAGGATACGTATTGATTTTGCTGTTAAGTTTCATGCTACTGGAACAGAAAGTCAAGAATTAAACGGTTGGGAATTCTGGTTTAAGGCCTGCACGTTTGTTTGGTTGTAGGTGGGTTTTCCCCCTAACCACCTTGGTGTAAATTGGTTAGGAGAGGAAACAGAATATGTTGCATATGTAGAATTAAAAGAGAGTTTTAAAGTCTTGGAAATAAAAGGAGAGTTTTAAAGTCTTGGACATAAAGGAATGTTTTTCTGATCTTGAAAATCTAAGAAGCATTGAGTAAAGGCCTGAGTGATGCCATAAAGGTGCCACTTTTATGCCGGAACATGCCCATTTCTTATTAATTACGTGCAGATATATCTCATCAGATCTTGGAAGCTAAGCAGGGTCAGCCCTGGCTAGTATTTGGATGGTAGACCTCCAAGGAATACCAGGGTCGTGACACATAGGCAGGCAATGACAAACCACCTCTGAATGGCAGTTGCCTTGAAAACCCCATGGGGTTGCCATAAGTCACCCATGATTTGATGGCACTGTCCACCACAATATATTGTATGGATCCTTGGTTTTCTTGTTAATAGTTTGTATTCACAAGTGATTCCTCAGCTGGAATGAAGCTTGATTAAGTCTTTCCAGAAGTATCCTTAATTAGAACTTGCCAAGTTGAAATAGAGCCACTGTGGTGTAATAGTTAAAGTGCTGGACCTAGGATCTGGGAAAACCAGTCTGAATCATCACTCTGCCATGAAAGCTTGCTGCGTGACCTTGGGCCAGTCACACAACTCTCAGCCTAACCTACCTCACAGTGTTGTTGAGAGGATAAAATGGAGGCAAGGAGAATGATGTAAGTGGCTTTGGGTCCCCACTGGGGAGAAAGTTGAGGTATAAATAAAGTAAATAAAAATTAAATAAAATAGAATGACTAAATGGAAGAAGTGCTGTTTCACTTTTTCAAGACAAGTGGCTTGCTGCCCACCAAGATTTTTCCAAGTACTGTTCAGCAAACCAGAAACCACATACATGGACCGGTTGCGATGACTTTTGGAAGACTACTCAGAAGTAAATTCATACATTACTGCCAGTTTGCTTTCCATTGCCCCTAAAATAAGTGACATGTTTTGCCAGGCCAGCCACCTAATTAATTTTAATCAAGATCATCCCTTGGCACAGGAATGTTACTCTGGGTATGACTAAAGGAAATAGCAGGGTGGGTTCGCTTGCTGCTTTGATAGTTAAGAGTCGAGATCAACATTTTTCATCCCTTTGCAAATGATTCTTCTGCCTTAATCATTGACCATGACCACTGACACACCGTCAAGACAGAGACAAAAGGCCATGCCATGTGACACCTCCTGATACGGCTGTTGACACAGGAGACTATAGGATCTACATTTTAGAGAGGCAGAACAGCAAGTGGCCACTGTGCTGTGAACAGGAAAGCATTCTCAAGTGTACAATCCTCTATGATCTGCAGCTCAAATACTATTTTGAAGGGGGAAAGTGAGTATATTTTCAGTGACTATTTATGTAAGACTATTAGCAATGTTTTCTACCCTTCAGAAGAAAGGGAAGAGAGAAGAGCAGTGGCCACTCGGTTTGGTGGAGTGAGGGAGATTGACAACTTCCTGCTGCTTTGGTTGATTTCTTTAACACAGTGTTTCCACATTGCTTTCCAGTTTGATCTAAGAAAAAAAGGATACTAAATCAGTACGCGTAATTCTTCAATATTTCCTTTTTCTGTAGTGTATTCTTGAATGTATTCTTGAATCCTTGAATGCAAGGAGTATTCTTGTGTATTCTTGAATCCTTGAATGCAAGGAGACACTGGAGGGGGACTATGGAAAATATTTCCAAATAGATACTTCTTTTGGAAATTATAATTTTGTTTTTAAAAGATTATATGAGCCTTGTTCATAAAACAACAACCTCATTAATATTATTAGGAAGTACTAGAACAGTACATTGTGAGGGGGAGGTAAGAACTTTTTTTTTAAAAAAAATATCTTACTCTGGACTGAAGGTAATTCAGATGAAAGTGTATTCTGTGTTACCAGAATGGAAATAGTTTTGAAATAGCAACTACCATTATTATGTTTCATAGGATTTGTTTACTAATTAGACTTATTTTATACGCACATGTACATCAGAGTTGTGTACCTTTCTTGTGCACATTTGTATGCATAATTATTTTGAAGCTAAGGTTAATTCTTTAGTATCAGAATAAATGTTCCCAGATATATATAATCTCAACTACATAATCCTAGAAGTGTTAAGAATGATAGGATCTTTGTATGGAAAAGTTCATAATACAATAAAAACCAAGAAATGAATTTATTTTATATTTACTTCATTTGTACCCTGCCTTTCTTCCCAGTGGGGACGCAAAGAGGCTTACATTATTCTCCTCTCCATTTTATCTTCACAACACTGTGAGGTAGGTTAGGCTGAGAGAGTGCGACTGGCCCAGGGTCTCTTGGAGAGCTTCCATGGCACAAGCAGGGATTTGAACTCAGGTCTCTCAGATACTAATCTAACAGTCTTAACCATTACACCGCAGAATTATATCATCAATATATTAAAATTAAGAACGTAAACACATTGGGTTATTCACTGACAGTTAGTTACTAACATATTGATTCCCAGTACTGAATTCTGCTGTACTGTTGAACAAAACACCATTAGTTCACTAGTTCAGCGTATGAATTGTTAAGAATTAAATGACTAAGCACATGGCCCATTTTGAAAGATCTTCATGAACAAAATCTCACATGAAACTTTATGAGTGCATGTGATTATTAAAGCTAACTTTTTGTCACAAATCCTGTCACCTTAATTTTGCTTGTGTTACTATCTTAGTGGATCATAAGAATGCTATGGATCTTGATTTCAGCAAGGAATTTGACAAGATCCCCTATGATATTTTGGTTAGGAAACTGGTAGATCAGTTTAGATTATAGCACGGTCAGGTGAATTTATAGCTGGTTTGAAGAACTATACTTGAATGCTTATCAATAACACCATCAGGTAGGAGAAAGGACTTGAGTAGGGTACCACAGGGCTCCATCCTTGACTTGGTACTCTTCCATATTTTCTTTAGTGACTTGGATAGGGGGGGCAGAAAGAATCTATCAGATTTCTGAATCACAACAAATCTGGAAGGGACTGCTATTGCCCTAAAAGATGGAAATACTGGTCAAAATGACTTTGACAGGTTGGGCTGAAATTAACAAAATGAGGCAGAGACATTCAGCAAAAAAGAGTCAAATACACAGAATATAGGATGGCCATTACATAAGATGGGAGCAGTACATACGTTGTACTGTCGTAAATTGTAGTCGTAAGCTGAATTTAAATCAGCAGTGTGATACAATGTTAGGTTGCATTAATTTAAAAAATCCAAGCCATGGAAACTCTACTCCACACTAGTCAGACCTCATCAGGAGTACTGTGTCCAGTTGTAAGTGCCACTCTTTAAGAGAGATGTAAACAAACTGGAACAGATTCAGAGGAGGCCAACACAGATGATTGGGGTCTGGGAAGTCTTAAGAGGAAAGGTTGAAGAAAGTAGGTATGTTTACCCTGGATAAGAGAAGACTAGACATGATGGTTGTGTTCTTCAAGTACATAAATGGCTGTCTCAAGGGTAATGTAAAGATTTGTTCTGTACTGCTCCAAAGTGCAAGAATAGATGTAGTGGACTAAAGTTACTGGAGTGTAGATTGCAGTTGACTTCCTAAGAGTAGCAGAAGCTTCAGTAGGATCATCTTCCTAAAATTAAGAGCAGTTTGACAATGAAACTGATGGGGGGGCTGTCTCACTGGAGGTCTTCAGGAAGAGATTGGACAGTCATCTGTTAAGAAAGCTTTAGCTTAAGATTTTCTGCACTGAACAAGGAACTGGACTAGAAGGCCTATCAGCCCCATTCCCACTATACATCTCTATTACAGTTAGTACAGTTTTCTTCTCTGAACCCTTTGATAATCCCTTTGCTTTATTAGTCCATGTTCAATTAAATTATACACAGTTTAAGTAATTCATATATGGAAATGATTGTCACAGCTTTGGTGCTTAAATGTTCTTAATTTACAAATTATGGCCTTTGATTTTTTTTGCAAACCAGAAAAGGGGGGCTTAACAGAAAACAAATTGAATTAAGTACCTAAAAGTTAAGAAAACGTAAACATACAGGCCAAATAATAGTCAATTTAAAAAGTAATGAATATATGAAAAGACATGTATTTATTTTACAATAGATTAAAAACAAATGTTGGCCCTCATATATCTTGAATTATTGTTGATAATGTGTAATGACATACAAAAGTGACAAATACTGACCCTGACCTGACGTGTTTCAGCCCAATTGGTCTTCCTCAGTGATCAAACTAATAGCATTGCAGTGTGACTCCTGACATAGTAATATAATACGCATACATCGTAAACTGACAAGGTTGAAGTTATTCTGATAATTATAGTCTACGACCATTAAATCAAAAGAGTTTTTAGAACCTCGGTCTAAAGAATGCACAGCCATGGTTAGGTACACTTATTCCTATGGCAATTATTCAATTAATTGTGTACCTTTCTCACTTGGTCAGAAAAGTTCTGTAAAGTCAGGATCCAATAGTGGCATCACACAGCATCAATATTTGTCACTTTTACTTTTAATCTATTGTGAAATAAGCACTTGATATATTTTTAAATTTAAATTGACTAACCGTATTATTTGATCTATATGTTATGTTTTCTTAACCCTTGATTTTTATGCAGCATTTTTCTGTGAGCATGTAACTAGTATAATTACAACAGGGCTAATTATTAAGACTTCAACATTAAGTCAGTTAATCAGTTGGATTAATCAATTAAATACCTTTTTTTTTTGGTTAACAATTTTTTTTTATTTTTCATTCATTGAGAATTCATATAGCTAACACTCTTAATAGTTTCCATTACATTTCATTCACCCTATTCCCAATACCTCCCCCCCTCCTCGGCTTCCCACAATGCTTTCCCCTTTTTATCTCTTTTTTTTCAGTATAACATTAAATATTCTCATTTTTCTTAACATTAAAATCTTTAGATAACAATCAGTTGGTTTAGTATTGTTCTAAATACAGTAAACTTTGCTTCACATCCCAGTTCTTTTCCAAATATGTTTTAAAGTCCTTCCATTCTTCCAAAAACTCTTCGTCTTCTCTGTTGTTTAATTTTCTTGTGATTTTATCCATCTCTGCCATGAACAGAACTTTTTGTATCCAGTCTTCTATCTCTGGCACTTTGTCTATTTTCCAATATTGTGCATAAATCATTCTTGCTGTTGTTATTAAGTACCAGAGTAGGTTCTTTTTTGTTACATTAACTTCTTCCATTTTAAGTCCCAAAAGCAGAATTTCTGGTGTCTTTTTAAAAGAGCATTTCAATATTTTTTGTATTTCATTGTGGATTTTCGTCCAAAAATCCACAGCCTTTTCACATGTCCACCACATATGGTAAAATGAGCCCTCATGTTTCTTACATTTCCAACATTTACTAGACAGATTCTGGTTCATATTTGCTTTTTTTTTGGCGTCATGTACCATCTATACATCATTTTATAACAATTCTCTCTAACATTGGTACAGGTCGAAATCTTAATCGAATTTTTCCACAAATATTCCCACACATCAATAGTCACTTCTTTGTTCATATTAATTGCCCATTTTATCATTTGTTCTTTAACCATCTCATCTTCAGTATACCATTTTAACAATATTTTATACATATTTGAAATCTTTTTCTTCCCTCCACTCTCCCATA
>NW_015168714.1:117125-117311 GCF_001447785.1 Gekko japonicus
TTCATATTTATAGTCAATTTCATTCTGCTTTTTCATTGTCCATTCTGTTCCCTCTTTCTTAATTAAGTCTCTGTATGGCAACCATTCTTTGCCTTGCTGTCTTGAGTAAGGTTTTAGAACTTCTGCTGGTACAATCCACATCGGTCTTACCTCACGAAAATATTTTTTATACCTCGTCCATGTCGC
>NW_015168714.1:120413-120582 GCF_001447785.1 Gekko japonicus
TTCTTGAAAATGTCTTCTGTCGTTGTTCTCGTTACAAATTGCACAATCACATCTCTTGGTAGGTTTTTTTTCTCGGCTATTCTGGAGTTCACTCTATAAATTAAATCAAATTCCGTATCCATTGACCCTTCATCTTCTCCTAAATATAACGTTATTGCCTTTATCATCT
>NW_015168714.1:121086-143366 GCF_001447785.1 Gekko japonicus
TGAGCCGGTTCTCGGTCTTGTACTTCTGGTCTCCGTTTTGGCGTTTCTGCTGTACTTCTCAATTTTATTATCTGATAGTCTTATTAAAGTTCATTAATGCAGATGAGCAGTTACCGGCTATTTTCGCTCTTCTGAGGCCCTCCCAAAGTCTTATAAAAGCGTTTTTAATTAAAGTCCTCCTCAAAATGTCGGGCGCAACTTCTCTATGGTATTTCTGGGTAGAGTAGGTCAGTTTTAGTTCAACCGGATCCGTTTGTGCGCATGTACTCACATCCGGTCCGGTTCTTTCCTGGTTCCGATCGTCTTCCTGTTAACTTCCTGTCGTCCTTAGCCTCTCTAGGCACTCCGCTTGCTACTTATGCCGTTCGGAACCCTTTTTGCAGCACACCAACCCGCTCCTCCCGCGATACTCTTCGTCAGTTTCGGTTTTAAGTTGTGCCTTTATCTCGTGTCTCACCACAGGAATGATCAACAATAATCGTTTTTTCGCTTTAAAAACATTCAATCAAGTCACTTTTTTTCCGGAATCGGATTTCTGGGATTATCAATTCATTCTACGCCCACCCGCTCGGTTCAGATCAGTCTGTATCTTATTTCAGGTAAGCGGCACGATTTTGTTATCTAGCGCGATCAGAATCGGGTTTAGCATTGCATCTTTTCACTCACGCATAGTCCCCTTTCGCAAAGAAGTCGGCTGATGATGAATTTATGTTGATTACTCAACTCGAACAGCTTCTGAAGTGATGCTTGGCGTTCGCCCTCTTCGCGGGAGGAGATCAAAGCCTGATACGAGCTTCTTTAAAAGCTCGATCACGCCAATCTACACTCCCTCTTGGGCACAGCTGCCTGCTTGGCGCCCCCCCTCTCCGGGGAGCGCTGCTTTGGGCTGAAACCAGCCCAAACTGTCAAAAGAAGCTGTCGACCACCCCGCACAATCGCGGAGATGCGTTAATGCGCCATCTTAGCTCGACCGGAAGCCCTCAATTAAATACCTTTTGATTAATACACTGATCTGTCAAAACCCACAGCCAACAACAGAGTACACACTTCTTTAAAAAGGTTATACTTTTATTGAAGAGCCATAGATGCATTAACATAGTCACTGTTAAGAATAGCAGTTGCCTCTTGAACCTAATGAGATATAGGGCATTCGTATGCACCCCCCCCACTGCGCTGCCCAATTAGGCACCCTCCCGCGCACGAGCTAGAGCCGTCAAGCATTACTAGGCGAAGCTGGGAATTGTGCGGCTCCCACGGTCGGCCTTGAAGGCAGACAACACACATTACCACCTGTACGGCTTTGGAAATTAGCATTTCAGCGCAGAGCAGAGAGAAAGGAATGTGAACATCCCCACCCCATGGCAGCATACTGCCCTCTCAAAGAAAACTCCTCCCGCCTATTCCGGGAAGTCCTGATGGAACTGAGGTGACAGACGAGGGGCCTGAATATCCCCTACTTCCACCCATTCCATGTGCTGGGGTCCAAAATCTACCCATTCCACCAGATACAACAATTTTCCACGTTTGAGCGTAGAGTCCAAAATTTTAGAGATCTCGTAATGTTCCTCGCCCTCAATCATGATCGGAGGGGGCACCGGTGCTGCAGGACGCCACTCGCTGGAACCAGAATCCTTTTTTAGGAGGCTGAAATGAAACACAGAATGCAATTTCCTCAAGTTTTTAGATAAATCCAGCTCTACACCTTAAATGGTCCAATGTATTTCCAATCTAATTTTCTGCTCAGTCGTAGCATCTGAATATTTTTTGTGGATACATAAACCGAGTCCCCAGGCTGCAGAGCCCAACCCTCCACCCTTCTCTTATCAGCCTGAGCTTTATAACCCTCTTTAACAGCATTCAACATCTTACACAGAAGTGGCCATGAGTCACGTAAACGTTTGCACCACAGAGCCGCATCCCCCGACCCCATGTCAGCCTCCCCTTCCAAGAATGGGACAGGTGGGTTGTCATAACCGTACAATGCCTTGAACGGGGACATCCCCATGGAAGAGTGACATGTATTATTATAACAAAATTCAGCTAGAGGCAAAAAGTCATTCCAATCGTCTTGTTGATAGTTACTAAAACAACGGAGATACTGTTCTAGAGTTTGATTCACCCATTCTGTTTGTCCGTCAGTCTCTGGATGATAAGCACTGCTGAGGCCCCGTTCCACCCCCATCAGCTTCATCAGTTTCTTTCCAGAAACTAGAAACAAATTGGGGGCCCCTGTTGGAGATCACCTTGTTGGGGAGAATATGTAAGCGCACCACGTGCATCAGAAACACCTTTGCGAGTGCCTTGGCTGTAGGCAGCGAGGGAAACGTGATGAAATGTGCTTGTTTAGAAAATAAATCCTCCACCACCCATATGACAGTCATCGATCTACTCGGTGGGAGATCGGTTATAAAATCCATGGATATAACCTCCCAAGGGCAGCTCAGAGTAGGAAGCGGGTGTAGCAGTCTCGGGGGCTTCCCCGGCCTGGCTTTGCTCATGGCACATATCTGGCAGGATTGGACATATGAAGATAAATCCTTCCGCATCTTTGGCCACCAAAATTGTCAGTTCAAAAGTTGAAGTGATTTAGCAAATCCAGGGTGTCCCAACAGTTTGGAGCCATGCACTGCTTGCAATATCTCCCCCCTGAGTGTTAGGGGGACAAATAGTTTATGTTCTCGGTACCAACAGCCATCTTCCCTCATTTCAAAACCCCCCTCTGCTTGTAGAACAGCTTTGTCAGCCTCCGAGAACGCTGAGGCGAACTTACTGCGCCAAGTGTCCATCCCCCCTTCTTCTTGGCCATAATGAGCGGGCTGCGTCGTCGCCGGGGGGGGAGGAGCGAGCTGCGTCATCGGCAGGGGGAGGAGTGAGACGTGCTTGTTTATGTGTTGTCACCACCCTGCCCAACTGGGACCACCAAGACCACCTTCTGTTGGCTATCGTGTTGGGGTAGGCGGGACAGGGCGTCGGCCAACGAATTCGCTGAGCCTGGGAAGTGGTGCAGGGTGAACTGGAATTTGGAAAAGAAATCTGCCCACCGAAGCTGTTTGGCATTTAGACACCGAGGCGTTTTTAGCATTTCTAAGTTCTTATGGTCAGTCCACACCTCGAACGGGACTCGTGCTCCCTCCAACCAATGCCGCCAGGTGGACAGTGCGAGTTTTATTGCCCTCGCCTCCTTCTCCCAAACAGACCAGTTCCATTCAGTGTCACTGAATTTCCTTGACACGTATGCCAAGGGGTGAAGCAACCCATCCCCTCCCTCCTGGAGGATTCCCCCCCCCATGGCCACATCCGATGCATCCGTTTGTACAATGAACTTTTTAGTCTCATCAGGGTGAGCAAGTACAGGTTCCAAAGTGAACAAGGCTTTGAGGCATTCAAAAGCCTCCTGGCAATCTTTATTCCAAGGCAACGCTGCTCCCGACTTTGTAGCCTCCGGGCCCTCCCCCTTAGTTTTTAATAGATCCGTCAGGGGTAAACTGACCTGGGCAAAATTGGCTAAAAAGTTTCTGTGAAAGTTCGCGAATCCTATCTTGCACTTTTCCCGGATCCATCTCCAGACCCCTCTCCGACATACGATACCCCAAAAAGTCAATGTGTGTCTTATGAAACTCGCACTTAGAAAGTTTTACAAACAGTTTATGCTTGTGCAAAGTGGTTAACACCTCCCTCACCAATTTCACGTGGGACGGGAGGTCGGGGGAGTACAGCAAGAAGTCATCTAGGTAAACAAGGGCCCCCTTGAAGAGATGCTTGTGCAAAACCTCGTTGATAAAGTTCATGAAGATCCCCAGGCCCCCCTGAAGACCAAACGGCATCACTTGATATTCGAATTGCCCGAGAGGGGTATTGAACGCAGTCTTATGTTCATCCCCCTCCCTGATGCGCACGCGAAAGTACGGATCTCGGAGATCTAGCTTAGAAAAGATTTTTCCTTTGGCCGCTTCTGCCAATAAATCCTTGATCAACGGCATGGGGTAGGCATTAGTTGACGACACTGCATTTAGGCCCTGGTAATCCGTGAAGAGTCTCAGCCCCCCATCCTTTTTCTTCCGGAACAAGACCAGGGCGGCAAATGGGGACAAGGCTGGTCTGATGAAACTACGGGCCAGGGTTTTGTCTATGAACTTGTACAGTTCATCTTTCTCCGCCGGGCCCATGGCATAGTTTTAGGTAGTTTTTGGCCAGGCAATATTTCAATGCTACAGTCTGAGTGTCTATGAGGGGGAAGCTCATCGGCTTCTTCCTCCTCAAACACCCTGGCCAAATCCCGGTACTCGGGCAGAATGGATAACAATTCCTCTTGGGCCAGGCACACTCTGGGAGATTCTGCAGTAGGCTGCTGGCCCCACTTTGGGTCCCACCTGTGCTTTTGACACCTGGGGGAGATGAATTGTACCTTCCCTTCATCCCACAGTATATAGGGATTGTGTCCATGCAGCCACGGGCCTCCTAGGACCAGCAGGAATCCAGCGGCTGGGGTGATCACGAACGGCCGTTCTTCCCATTGATCCCCTGCCTCCAACCTTAACGGCACAGTCTCGTACTCGCAGGGTTCTTTCATAGTAGACCCATCCATTTGGGTAAAAATCAAAGGGTCTTTCAGCTTTACTACCCCGCCTCCAACCCTGTAACGAGGGGTTGATAAGATCCCTCCCACACCCTGAGTCAATGAGGGCTCTCACACGGATGTGTGTTCCGAGGTCAGGGTTAATTAAAGTCACTGTCACAAAAAACAAGGGGGGGAACTGCTCACCACTTTTGGCGCCTCCGGGATCAGGTCCTGCTGCTCCGCACCTCTTACAGCAGGACCTGGCCTTTTCCTGCCGGCTCAGGGTCGTCTTCGCTGGAGTCTGGTTCCAAGTCCTCCGGGGTGGCTTGCAGGGCTTTGGCATATTTCGGCTTCCCCATCGGCTTTTTGGCAGGGGTGGCTGGGCATCCTTTCGCTTGGTCGCTTAGGCCCAGTTTCCTCAGGCCGGTTCCGCCACATTCGGCCGCGAAATGGCCTTTTCCCCCACACTTCAGACAGAGACGTTGTCACATGCGTTGCTCCCGCGTAGCCTCTGACTGTCATGCCGGCTTGGCTTTTGGAGCCGAAGAAGCAGGCTTGCCTCCCGCGGTGGCGATGTCCAAGCGTAGGGTGTTTAGGCGCATCTCAGCGCTCTCCGCTTCGTGGATCCATGCTGACAGGGAGACTGGATCTACCGCTCGCAGGACTGTCTCCCGGATTTCTGGATTTAGCCCCACGGCCAGTACCGAATCAGGCCAAGTCTGGACTTTGGCTACATGTAGCATGAATTCCGACGAGTACTCCCTCACGGTTCGCTTCCCTTGTTTCAGGGTGCGTAGGAAGGCCCTCGCTTTCGGCCTGGCATTCTGATCCTCGAATTGGGCCCGCAGGGCCCACATGAAGGCGTCCAGATTGACTAGCTCAGGGCCCCATGCATTGTGCAGCCCCACATAGCAGGCTGCTGCGGGGCCCCTCAGACGGGCCGCCACCACTCGACTGCTGTCATCTGGGAACAGGTGGCCCTATCTCTCCACGAATTTCATTACTTGAATCACAAAGTAGGCAAGTTCGTCAGGGTTCCCGTCAAACGTGGCTTCAGTGAGGTCTTTCGGCCGATGGACCGTGGGACCCCTTGGGCTTGCTTGGTCACGACACTGGAACTGGGACCTCCCCCGGAGCTGGCCTGGGCACTTTCCCCGGCGGAGGTTTGGGGGAAGGTTGCTGGGGCGGTGGTTGGGGCGGTGGTTGCGGGGGTGCCACCGGTTGAGCCTGTCTTTCCTCTCTGATGGCTTGAATCATCAACTGCGGGATCGCCTGGAGCAGATTGGCCATGTCTCTCTGCAGTTGCCACCACTCTTGGTCAGCCACCTCCATCCGATGGGCCCACTCCAGTCCCCCATCTGGGGACACGCGCTCACTCCACGCCTTCGCTGCCGGCTGTGGTTCAAAGGAGGCCCCATACGGGGGTAAATCTCCTGCTGGGAACCCCAGGTCGAACCTGCTATCCCTTCGGGGTCCTTGTGTCAGCATATAAATCTCTGCTGTAGAATCCGGGTTAAAGTGGCCCCAGCTGGAGCTTGGTCGATACCCCAGCCGGGGTGGTTGTCTGGGCCCAGGCAAGCCCATCAGATCTCGGAAGCTAACCAAGGCCAACCCTGGCAAGTATTTGAATGTGAGGTCTCCAGAGAATACCAGGGCCAGGAAGCCAGAGACAGGCTATCAAGCCACTTCTCTGAACATACTCTGTGCCCCAGTAGGAGTCATCAGAGGTCGCCATGACTTCCAGGCATGGGCGCGCGCACACACACAAACACAAATGCAAAAATACAAAAAACCCCTTTTGATCAACTAAAAAGGTGTCCCAGATTAATTATGCAGTAGCATTTAAGTAATTTGATACAAGAATGTACAACAAATGTTGGTGGCTTCTTAGAAGAGGAATTTTCATTTCTCACACTCAGGAGGGATGCGTTGTCTAAGATTGCGATGCTCAGCAGAAAGGCAGACAAACAAATATTATAAATAAAATAATTAAGATGGTTTGTTGTGCAACCTTTGCATACATTTTGAAACCCAAGAAATTAGACCCTTTTTCCTTCAGGAGTATGAAATTAAATCAAAAGAGTTTTCAACTAAACATTAGGAAGAACTTCCTGACAGAGCGGTTCCTCAGTGGAACAGGCTTCCTCAAGTGGAAGTGGGCTATCCTTCTTTGGAGGTTTTTAAAAAGAGGCTAGATTGCCATCTGACAGCAATGCTGATTCTTTGAATTTAGGCAGATCATGAGAAGGAGGGCAGGAAGGGTTGCAACAGTGTTTAGTTCTTCTGGCCATTTCTTACACACCCAGGGAAATGCTGATCGCCACTTTGGGGTCAGGAACCAATTTTTCTCCAGGCCAGTTTGCCCAGGGATCCTGGAGAGCTTTTGTCATCTTCTGACCATGGATCAGGGGTCACTGGGGGTGAGGGAGGTATTTGTGAATTTCCTGCATTGTGCAGGGGGTTGGACTAGATGACCCTGGAGGTCCCTTCTAACTCTGTAATTCTATGAAAGGCTTTAAAACCTGAATAGGAAGATATTTTTTTTCAGTAGTGGGAACATACAATTAACTGTTGGTAGGTATTGAAATCCACCAAGATTGAACAATCCCTGGAACTTCAGCTGCATGAATGTTTCTCTTCTTCTTACCTCCCGCACAACCTATGCAGACCATGTGTACACATCATTTCTTTGGATCCTAGTCAATATCTGCTGTAGGCAAAACAAGAATATTTCCACACCTAGCATTCAGGATATCTGTCCTCCTAACTTCTCTCCTTTATGGCAGTTTCAGTTGAGCTGATATGGATATCCTTGAAGCAGACAAGGTGTCTTTAGTTTGAACAGTGAACCCAGTTATAAAAGGGTATGTTTGGTCAGTATAGAGTTTTATCACTAAAGCAACATGTTTTATTGAATGCTCAAGGGTCAGAAGGGTAGGGGAGGCAAAAGGCTATTAACAAACCTATCTTTGGGATAGTAGTAAGGATATACAAGGCAGCAGTAAGGATATACATGGTTTTCCTGTTGTATTTTTCAAACCCTTCCCCTCTCTTTTGAGTACCTTTTGGATCTGTATGAATGAGCAAATTAGGGGGATTTTAGAACACTGTATTGTTTTTCATTCTCCCTATTCAGGGGTCATTTTGTAGAAAAAGAGGTGCAGGAGTTCATTAGCATAACTCATTAGCATAACTTATTTGTATATGCCACACCCTCTGACATCACCAGAAGTGTGTCAGAAAGCAACCCCCACTGCTCAGGCTCCACCCCAAAAATCTCCAGGTATTTTGCAACTCAGAGCTGGTGAGCCAGCTTTACACTTTTTGACTAAAGACACTTTAGGTTTCCTTTGCTCTTGCAGGGAAGCTACCCTACAACCATGAAAATACAGATCAAGTTAGTATGCTTTTGCTTTTTTTGCAACAAATCAGGAAAACAATCAAAAGATTATTTTGGGAACAACATGCCTGGGAGAGATATTAATTAAAAGGGTAATGTTTACAGCAGTCTTGAGGAGCATGCGTTCTATTGCACCTTTACACACATTAAGACCGGACAAGGTATAATCCCAAACAGACATCACATCAGCAGCCATGTACACAATGCTGCCCATGTTTGCAATCTACCATAAACACATCAAGGCAGACTATAGCAAGGATAGTCCTACAGTAAGATCATGCCACAACATTTACCGTGGCTAAATCACGGCACAGCCAGTGTCTCTCCAGCAAAAACCCGGCGGCTTTCCACAGCGCATCACCATATGTGCCCGCTCCTGGGCTTGTTACTCCCGGAACACTGTTCCCATGCATTCCTCCTCGAAATGACCCCTGTTCCTATTTATCTTCTTTCACTTCTTGATTGTGATGATATGTGGATATATGGTCAGTGAGTTTGTCATCCATACTCGCTAGTAGTGATTTCCTTAGCAGTAGAGGGCATTTGTCTCGGGGGCAGAAATGGAGGGGGGAATGGACCATGTCAGAACTTCAACATTTTAAACTATTTTCTCTACCAGCAAATCTGTTAGGCCAGAAAAATGCTGACATCTTTAAAGTGTTATCTGTGGAGGCAATTCAAAATCCACATTGCACTAAGTTATAATTCAGGCTTCTTCACAAAAGGCACATATACAATCCAAGCTCAAACATATAATGCTGCTAACATGATTTAGAACTAATTACTTCATATTAAGGTTAAATTAGGAATGGTTACACATGTTCTCAATTAGCAAAATCCTGTTCTTAGTCAAGATACATGCTGTGTGCAATCCACAAAGGGCTGCATAAGTTGATTTGAAATCAATGGGATCTTAACACTTATCTGCATATTTCTCTTTAATTTCATTAAAATTTTGGCACACCTTAACTTTTTTAAGATTATGCCCTCTGAGTGCAGCAGAGCTCTTTTAAAAACAGCAGGAATTTTATTGTTGACCTTAATACGTTATAGTAATCTGCTCACAAATTCTGATCTGACAGAAGTCAAAGCATAATGTTTCATGAATGTGCCAGTAAGTACTTTGCACTGGAGGAATACTATTTGCACTGGAGAAATATCTTTTCAAATGGTAATTATGGAATCCTTCACTGGTTTTGGTACAGAATTCCTGTATCTTTTATAATTAAGTAACCTTTGGTTCAGGCCTGCATTTAGTACAAAACCAGCTGTGATCACTTTCATAGGCTTCCCTCCAAAACTTCCAGCTCCATATCAAGCACTGAGTCAGTTCTACTTGTTCCCTGAAAGGCAGGATCTGTTAGCATCATCCACCACATCCAGCATAATAATGCCACTATATTTCACTATTGTATTTGTAGGATTTCCTTCAAAATTTCAATTTCCCATATTTATGCTTAAACTGAAGGGACTGACTAGATATTTCGTCAATTCCTTCTTTATCCTAGTTGCATGGTGGAGCAGTTGTCCCATAACTCACTTAGCATAACCAGGTAGTATGTAATGAAGTGAATTACAGATGCTACAGACTTCTTTGTATGGAGATACTTTGTTGTTCTCTCCATTTAAGTAAGGGTTAATTCAGGTGGCTGCATATAAATATTCCTGAGAATTGCCCCAGTGCTGATGTAGTATGTAGTTCATTTCCCCCTGCCAGTTGTGTTCATTGTCAATACAGAGTTTGCTTCTACATGCCAAGTAGATTGCTCTCATCTAGAGAAGCAGTTGAAGTGCATTCAGCTGACCAAAATCATCTGCATCCTCTAAGGCAGGGGTGTCGAACTAATTCGTTATGAGGGGCAGATCTGACCTAAATGAGACCTTGTTGGGCCGGGCCATGTATGTCATAAAATGTAATGCCAGATAGCGGAGATATAAACTTTATAAAGGACACAAACACAAAGATTTTTTAAAAATTTAAAATAAAAACATGCTTAAAACATTAGCTCTGTAAGCTGCAAACCTACTTTTGCTTTATTGACATTCACCAAAAAATCTCATGCTCAGAGTACTGAGTCTAGGACACAGGTTAAAACGTTGGCCCCGGTCACATGGGAGGATTTGCCCCACAAGAGGGACGGATTGGAGGCGCATCAAGCGGGCGTGATCACACCGCAACATCTGGGAAGCATCACGTACCCATCCCCGATCCGCCCCTTTGGCCCATAAACGCGCATTAAAAAGGTACTACCCAAAGAGCACTATCTTCCGGATGATGAGCGGCAACTCCAAGCGTCTGATCGGGGAAGCGTTGGTAGCCCATCACAGCCAGTGCCGTTCCCCATCCCACGCATGCACACAAATGCACAACGTCCGTTTTGCCACGCTATGTCTGATCGCCTGCTGAAGGCCAGAGCCCGGGGCCGCGTCGGATCACGCTGCCGCGGTTCTTTTTGCTCCGTCTCTACTTTGTCTCCCTTCAGCGGCACGGTATCCTGCTCGTGTGGACTGGGACCATGAAATAGTTGAGTGATTAAGAGAGTCTGGTGAAGCAAGCTATGATGCAGCAGCAGAAATGGAAGCAGGAGATGGCCAGTTCCACTGCAGGCCTGACGGAAGCCCTCCGGGGGCCTGATCCAGCCCCCGGGCTGCATGTTTGACACCCCTGCTCTAAGGCATTTAGTTTAGGGTAGTGTTCAAAGACGGTCAGAACAAAGACTTTTATGGAGGACGATCCAACAAAGTATCCCTTATAGTGAGCCAGACCCATTAACCCTGCATAGGTTTGGGACCAGGAGCCTATTCCAGCGCCTAGCCACCACCTGATATTTTACCATGTTAGTCACAGCGAAGTTAGCCTTGGCCAGCAAATGGAAAACCGGTGAAGTGCCCTCTCTTGTGACTTGGAGAGCCAAGTTTTGGGATCTCTATATCATGGAAAAAATAGAAGATCAAATAAACACAATGTGATACAGCGCCTACTGTTTCCCATTTGGTACAAAATGGTTTCCATATATTACCTACCTGGCAGAACACAATCTACTTCTAAGCAACTTGATCATACTGGAGTTATATATATTCTGATCATTTGTTGTTGTTTTTATTTATCTCTCTTCCTATTTCTGTTCTTACAAAATCTTTCTCATATTTCTATACTACTCTATCTATGCCAATCTCTTCTGCCTTATCCTTATTCAATTAAATGATCCAATTTTATGTGTTTCTTTAAAGCTTCAATAAAATAATTTTTTAAAACCCTGCAAAGGGTTTAGATTTTTTTAGGGCCTGCTTTCTACTGAGAATTACTAATCATGAAATTGGCACAAAAAGCATACACTTTATGTCTTCTGATATCATGTAGCACCAGAGTTTTGACTGTTGTCACTGGCTTTCACTGGATATTTCTCTCCCCCCCCCCCCGTAGGACATTTAACAAAAGGATTTGTAGATTTAAGGGATCTGCAAAATCAGTTTATTTAATTTTCAACATTGCTTAGTGTAGCAAGCTTTGGGTTGGGAAATTCCTGGGGATTTTGGGGTTGGAGCCTGAGAAGGTGGGGTTGGAGGGGCATTGGAGGCAGCAAACTAGAGGACAAAGAGCAGTAGCCACTGCTGCTGCCCCTGAGGCAGTGGAGCTGGAGATGGGCTGTTGTAGAAAAGAAGTGGAGGAGGGTGAGGAAGGAGTAACAGGAACCCCTGACATCAAGGGGAGGGGGGGGATTGTAGCAAAGAACAAGGAAATGGGAAGGATATATGGGCAGAACAGGCAGGGGAGAACAAGAGAATTCCCCTTCCTCCACAAGTATAGAGGGACCTGCAGGTGGTAAGTGTGAGCCTGAGGGCAGATCATTGAGCAAGTGAGGGGGGGGAGAATGGGATTCCCCCCCCCAATGCGAGTCTTGCAAACGCTTCACCATAATTGCCTTGTTGAACAGGTCAAGGTCAATCTAGCCTTCAGAGTTCTGTTACTGGAAGGCTCATAAGCAAGGCATGAATACAATGTCCATTCCAGGTTTTGTAACCATTTCTTTTAGTACAGTGGCAGAAAAACCATCTAGTATTGCAACTGTGGTTAGAATAGTTGTAAATATGAGGCAATATCAGCTGATAAACAGACTTTAGTTTTTTTATGTTTCTTTGTTGTATATGCACCAATTTAGGGCTATAGCTTACACCAGGCACTGCACAGAGAGGGTGATGTTGGTGTTTAGCATAGAGTTCATTGTAGTTTTCATTTCTAAATTGGATATGTCCTTTCAGTTAATCAGTACTGTGAAACTACACAGGAGTTTATAAACTTGTTAAAAAGTATGTATGGCAAGAGAAATTTGGCTACTGTAGTGCCTAGTTAATGGTTAATGCTTCTTAAACAAACCTGTGCTTCTTAAACAAACATTGCTAATTTGGGATGGAATGTGTAGTTCTTTGCAGACAATGTGGCTGTGAGACTATGTGTCCTCTTTTCAGAGAGAGACAAAACAGCAGCAGTGTATCAAAAAGTCTTTCACTGCCCCTTCAAACGCATCACATTACTAGCACTGCTATTTTCAAATAAGTAAGGGTGATGTGGAGAGGTATCCAGGGTGTATGTCTTGAAGTTCATAGGGTAGCTGACCTGACTTACTCAGCTGTTGTTTTGCTTGTTTAACTGACCATTGCCTGAACAGGTGTTGATGCAGTCTGAAGCCGTTTGGGATAGCTTGCATACCTCTGTTTTCACATTTCAAGGAGAAGGAGGGGGGATGCTCTTCAGGTACATGCTTTGTGTAGAGAATCACTGTAGATGTCAGTTTGGTGTAGTGGTTAAGTGTGCGAGAGCCAGTTTGGTGTAGTGGTTAAGTGTGCGGACTCTAATCTGGGAGAACCAGGTTTGATTCCCCATTTCTCCACTTGCACCTGCTGATGTGACCTTGGGTCAGTCACAAGCTCTGGCACAGCTGTCCTTGAAAAAGAGCAGTTTGTGTCAGAGTTCTCTCAGCCCCACCCAACTCACAGGGTGTCTGTTGTGGGGAGGGGAAGGGAGAGGACTTTGTAAGCCGCTCTGAGACTCCAAGTGAAGGGCGGGGTATAAATCCAATCTCTTCTCTTCTTCTTCTTCTCTTCAGTGAGTGAAGCAGCGGGACGGTGTTGGAATGCTGCAATTTCTTTATAGAAGGTTAGAAACACTGCAGTTTGGCTGAGTTGAAGGTCTGTGAAACATGCTTAAAAGCAGTTATGCTGTCAGCTTTGAAAATAACCAGTCACCTGATGCATATTATAAAAGACTTCAGCAAGTATGTATCAGATGGCTAGTTATTTTCAAAGCTGACAGCATAACTGCTTTTAAGCATGTTTCAGACACACACAGACACGACACACACACACGAGTGAGACCATTGATGTAATATAGTGAGAGTATATTCCATACTAATAAAACTTTGCAAAACATTATTACACTGGGGTTAACTTGAATTATAAAAACCTCAATTACAAGTTCCTAAGAGGAGCTGCGGTGGCTCAAGTAGTTAAGACGCTGAACTGCAGGCTATGGAAGGTTGGTAGTTCAGCAGTTCAAGACCCGGGTGCCGCATGACGGAGTGAGCTCCCGTCTCTAGTTCCAGCTCCTGCCAACCTAGCAGTTTGAAAGCAAGAAATTGCAAATAGATAAATAGGTACCACTTCAGTGGGAAGGTAACAGCATTCCGTGCGCCTCTGTGTTTAGTCATGCCGGCCACATGACCACGGAAACATTTTCGGACAGTGCTGGCTCTTCGGCTTTGAAACGGAGATGAGCACCGCAACCCTACAGTCGGATTCGACTGGCTTTCGAGCAAGGGAACCTTTACCTTTACCTTAAGTTCCTAAGTGCTGTGAAGTGCTAACTGCTATCAACTAACTCAGTCTGATTTATAATTTAGAACAGGGGTGTCGAACTCATTTGTTATGAGGGCTGGATCTGATATAAATGAGACCTTATTGGGCTGGGCTATGTGTGTCATAAAATGTAGTGCCTGGTAGTGGAGATATAAACTTTATAAAGGACACAAACACAATTAATTTTTTTTTTACTTAAAATAAAAATATGCTTAAAACATTAGCACTCTTGCAATATTTTGTTTATTTAACAGTCTGATAACTGACACCTCTAGCTCTGAATTATTGCATCTAAATGTCTGTGCTGTTGCAATCTTGAGTATGCGGTTCAAGTGTGTATCTGAAAGAAGCAAACCTACTTTTGATTTATTGACATTTACTACAGAAATCTCATGCTCAGATTTCTGAACCTAGGACCTAGAGGAAAACATGAAATGGCTGGGCATTGCAAGCTTTTGTACATAAATTGCTTTGTGTGCTGGTCAACAACATGAGGAGGCACCATAACACTGACTGAGAGCTATGTGCTTGACTACAAAACTATAGTCTTCTTCAGTGATCAGTATCGGCCTACTATCTGGGAAGTCTAAATTCAAAATCCCCAAAAGAAATGTGCTGGGTGAACTTGGTCTGGACCAATGCTCCCTTTAAGGCGTGGAGTCTTGTGAGCAAAAATTCTACTTTGGGAACTACTGGAATTAAAATTGTGAGCTAGCGATTTGACTAATGCATAAATTAGTTTGCTCTGGAGCCATCCTTCCTAAGCTAAGACAAAAATGTGTGAGCTGGAGGCTAAAAAACTGAGCTAGTTCACACTAACTCAGCTTAGAGACACTGAGACACTGGTCTGGACACACACTCTCACCCTAATCCACCTCACTCGTTGTCATGCTTGAGCTGACCCCCCTCCTCCTCCCCTCTCTCTTCTGTGGTGTTGTAACTTCCAAAAAGGGGCCACTGGGGTCTCTGCAATCAGGTGAGGGGCCCTTTGGAGTTGGGCTTCTCAGCTCTTCTCTCTCACTGCATTTTGATAGCCTCTCCACTGTCCACCTCCTCCTCGACCCCAATGTCTTGGCCTCCTTTTATACTGTCCCCTCTTCCCTATTCCTCCTCTCCCCCCCCCAATGGCCCATCTCCCTGTCCATTCACCCTTCCCAGCTATTGGATAAGGGTAGCTGCCCTTTTAAGGTAGTTTGCCCGCCTCCCCCCTTTTCCATCCTGGGCGGGGTTGGCGTCTCTCGCTGGCTCTCGCCCACTTCATCATGGCTTGGCATGAAGGCGGCCATTGCTGGGGCCTCAGTTGCAGCCTGCAGCCAGGCCTCCCAGCTGTGGGGCCATGCACGCCCCATGCCATGTCCCCCCTCCTTCCCCAATGGCTGGCCTCCACCTGGGCCCCCTCCTTCCTCTGCTCGTGCTCCGCCACCATGATCAAACAATGGATCCCCATGCAGCCAGGCACCAGCGTCGGTGCCCCTTGGTGCCGATCTGGAGCCAGCAATGCCGGTTAAGTTCTTTTTCAGGGCATCTTGGGGCTGTGTGGGAACGTCTGAGCCCAGACACTGGCTTGTTGTTCTTTTTCATCTAAATAGTCCACATGGCTTTCCTACTGAGAAAGATTGGATTATGAGGGCATGAATACAGTGACAAGGGGGAGGGGACCCAGTTGCACCCAGGAGAGTGACAGTATAACAAGCCCAACAAAACACGCACCCTGTAGCAAAGCACACAAAAGCTCATACCTTAGATGGTCTTTGTTGGTCTTAAAGTTTGTTTGTGTTTCTCCCATGCAATTGAGGCAGCCAAGCAAAGCAAGCTCTCCCTCCTTCCTTCCCTTCCTCCCTTTGGGGAGGAGCTTCAGCCAATGGGGGGGAAGAAAGGCTTGCTTTTCTTTCCTGTGTGATTGAGGCAGCCTGGCCAGGAAGCAAGCTCTGGCTCATTCCCTCCCTCCTCCTGGGAGGAGGAGGGGGAGGAGCCTCAGCCAGAGCAGGGAACAGAAGCTTGACTGTCTGTCTCTCCTGAGCAATTGACAGAATCCGGCAAAGCAAGCTACAACGCAGCGGCAGCAGAACTAGAAGAAGAAGCAGGAGGCAGCCAGTTCCACTGCGGGCCTGATAGAAGCCCTCTGGGAGCCTGATCCGGCCCACAGGCTGCATATTTGACACCCCTGGTTTAGAATATTTCATTCACTATATTTGTTTAGATCCAGTAGAGCACATCTCCTCTCAATGCTTTCTGCCCACAGAATGTGAATTTCTCACCTCTCCCATTGGTAGCAGCCCCAAATGCATCCTGAAAAGCTGTTCCTAGAGGTCCCTCATCCCCAAGGGACATTTCAAGCTGGGGGAAGGGGTTAAGAAAGTTATCCACTCATGAAAATGCTGTACTGGATCCAAGCCATTGGCTTTCAGGTAAATACAATATTTTTGACAGTTTTATTTTTTAAAATTCTTTAAAAATAATTATTATTCCAAATCTTTAAGCAGGACCACCTTTTTCTATACACCCCTCAGAGAGCCTTATGCTCTTTCGATAACTACTTATTAGTGATCCCAGGCCCCAGAATGATTCGGCTGTCCTTGACCAGGGCCAGGGACTTTTCAGCCCTGCGCCCAACCTGTGGGGGGAAGAAGTTGTGAATTTCCTTCATTGTCCAGTGGGTTGAACTAGATGAGCCTGGAGGTCCCTTCTAACTCTTTGATTCTATGATTCTGTTCTATAGTTCATGCTGGGCTGGGGCTGCTGACCTACAGCAGCCAATGCCCACCTTGCCAGTTTGGTGTAGTGGTTAGGAGCATGGACTCTAATCTGGGAGAACCAGGTTTGATTCCCCACTTCTCCACCTACAACTGCTGGTGTGACCTGGGGTCAGTTACAAGTTCTTTCAGAGCTGTTCTCTTATGAGCACTTCTCTCAAAGTTCTCTCAGCCCCGCCTACCTCAAGGGTGTCTGTTGCGGGGAGGGAATGGGAAAGGAGATTGTAAGTCACTCTGAGACTCCAAGCAAAGGGTGGGTTATAAATCCAATCTCTTCTTTTTCTTCACATCAGTCTCCGGTAAGCAAGTTGTCAGGTCCCCTTGTCAATCTGGCAGGGAAATTCGGGGGCATTCTGAGGATGGGTGGGGACACCACATGACACAGTGACATCACCCAGAAGTAAATTCACCCTAAAACCATAGACTTTTGCCAAAAAAACAGAGCATCCCACACAACATTCTCGATGTGATATCACTTCCAGGTGATATCACATTGAGGACATTGCATGGTGATGACATCCCTGTTTAGGGGAAGGGTTTCCCTTCCGGCCAGCTGGTTCACAGCAGGGTGAAGCCCCTGAAAGCAGGGGATCTCTTGCTCAGACCTGGGGGCTGGCAGTCCACCAGGACTTTTGCCAGTAGCCTCAATGGCCAGTCTGCTCTTGGCTCCTGTGATCTATCTAATAGCTGTGTAGAAAGACTAATATGAGCAGCTGCAATGCAGAACTATAATGGAAATTCTGGGGAGTTGGTGCGATGTTGTAGCTGGGAGACTGAAGGTTGCTGATTCAGTCTCACAACAGAACCTAACTACATATCCTTAATTAAATCACTCTATGCCTCAATAACTTTTCAGCAAAGTAGGAATGATAATACTGGCCTACGTTGAACATAGGATTTCAAGCAGCAATTTTTTTTTGTTTTTTAAGTGGCATCATGTGTGCTACTACATCAGTTCTGAGTGAAATCCTGAAGTGACATAGGGTAGCTCTGGGCATCGTCAGAAATAGAATTTCCAGTGGTTCCTAGAATTTCCCCACATCACTTCTGGGTTTTTCCCTGGCAATGACGTTGTGGTGGACAAGACATTGAGTGACTTTTTGCAGAAAGTAATTCAGAGAGCAAAGAACAGTATTGTTGGAAGGAACATGTAGTTCATTTACTTTGATTTTTAATGAAAGCTTTTTTTTTAGTTTCAAGTTGTGAAGAGAGCAAGTAGAATGGCCAACCAAGGACTAATTCTTGAAGGGCCCTCTTATGTCTACAGGAGGCTGCCAATATCTGTTTGCTGAGTGATGCAACAGTTTGCTGATTAAACAGTTCACCATAGTGTTTGGAACAAGAAACTGTGGACATTTAACCAATTGAACAATTTATTGCTGTAATTGAAGGGTTTAGTTGGTGTTTATTAACTGACCTTCCAGCTATGTTTACTAATGCATCATGGGAATAACCCTTGCGCCCTGACTTTTATTTTTTAGAAGTTCCATAGATGTTATTGACACTTCAGTTGTCAGTAGTCAAGGTCAGACTCAGAATTTTGCTTAATCCTAGTTTTTAAAATTCAGCATAATAGCTGGCTTGTTCCCCCCCCCCAAAAAAAAAATCAAGAGGATATATACATAGTCAAAGAGAATTTTCTTTCTTTCCTCCTTTAACAGAGGACATAAGTAATCAGAAAAGTAGTGGTTTCTGAAAAGTAGTGCCTTTCTGCTGGAGTTGTTCCTTTCTATAAGATTTGTGAGTGCTCCACTCCCCATAATCATTAAAATGGACTTATAACTAGGATAATTAATTATTGCTGCATTATATAGTTGTGTGAGACACATTCCACTTAACATATCCAATGTAACAATGAGTGCTAGTGGTGATACTAGACCATCCCCTTCCCCATGAAAGCTTTTTGACAAGAACGAATTGGCTGCTCCTAAAGAGCAATTAGTAGGGATATTAATCCTGTGTTTGATAGGTGTGAAAATTGTTTTCTTGAAGTTCATTCAGTAGCTACTGAAACTGAACAACCATGGAACCATCAGAAACATTTGTCCTTCTACATTTCCATGAGGGTGCATCAAATCTGAATACCCCACTTTTTCCAGGTTGTCCAAGACACAGAACTTTAGTCCAAGTAAATATTTGGCCTCAATGCTGCCAGAATACTTGGAATAATGTTTCTTTCCTTAAATAGTTTTCAGCCATGGAATTGGATTGGGTTTGTTTGCTTGCTTCATTGTCTTGACCTGTTTCCCTGTTATGAACTGCACCTAATCAGAAGTTCTGAATCCTAAACTACGCTTTCTAATAATAGCAAAGGTAGCCTGTATGTACTGAGTGCTTTTTTAAAAAAATAGTGTTATAAATTAGTGTCACTAAAGATTCATTTCTTTCACACAGTGGATTTGGCCCAATGAGATCATCAGTAAAATGAGCAATAGTTGCATAACAAACAGGTCCATCTGTATTTGCAGTCGGCTGTTGATGCCAGCTGCATTTTTTTACTAGAGATGTAAAATCCTTGATACTTTGGTTCCATATTTTTTTAAAAAAATCAGGTTTTTTCCCTCCATTGGGAAGCAGGATTGGCATTTTGAGGGAAACAGAAACAGAACAAATGTTAAAAATTAGAAACAATCAATATTTTTTATTTTATTTATTTACTTTATATTCCACCTTTCTTGCTGAGATTCAAGGTGGATTCCAGGATATAAAACAGTGAAAGCAGACAGCTTAAGATAACCAACGAACAATTCAATAGGATTTACAGAATTAGAGAACAATGTGAACCACAAACTATCTAAGGAATGGTATACCATAAACAATATGGAAAGTGGATTACAAAGTATAATACAATGCAGTAAAGGCATTACAATAAACATTACAGTGGGCTACAATCCTATTCTGTCACAAAGGAGCTCTAAGACAGCCCTTGGCTACCATCCGCTGGCCTTACCCAACCTCTGGGCAGAGGGCCTACCCCTTCATTGCGCCAGGGGTGCAGAGGAGCCTGGCTGTGTGGCATACCCACGTTTATTCGGAGGATCGCCGCAGCCAAAAGGAACAGTGAACGGCTTTAACCGTCAGTGGTGATGAGTCTCGATGGGTCCCTTGAAGCCTTCCCAAGTGGGGTTGGAGCCTTGGGGGCCAGAAACACCGTGGCAAAGGGCTAGGGTCTTTTCCAGCCCTGGCACCGCTTACTTAGAGCAAGCGGGATGTTGCTCACCTGGGATCTCGGCAGTGGGAAGACAAAGGAAGGGTGCATGCTTATTTGGCATGCTATGTTCGGGTGCATGGGGGGGCTTCTTTGGATAGGGCCCAATTGATCTTGGCCTAAGCCCCCTAGACCTGGCCTCCTTCCACATGTTGCCGAGGCAGCTCATTTCGGCGCGATAGTGGTGGCCATTTTAAGTCAACCTGAAGAGTTTTCACTTTTCTTTTCCCCACAGAATGATACAAGATGGCCAATCAATCTAAAAGGGAGGTTCTCCAGACAGAGACAGTTCCATAAGTGATCTCAGTTTCCCCAGACTGTTTCTCTGGCCAATCAAGATACAGTTCAATCAGATCTGGATCTTAGGGAACAGAAAAAGACTGAACTGATGTCCTGGTTCAGGTCTGAAATGAGGAAAGGTTTCAAGGACATGTTAGACACCCTTCAGGGAGCAGGGCCCTCTAAGCTCCCTCTTCCAGTTTCCTTTTTTAATATTATGAAGGCTGAATGGGAACAACCGGCAAAACCTAAGGCCAGTCACCATTTATTCTCTAAGTTTTATACGCTAATGCCTGAAGTGACTAAGAGACTGAAAGTACCAGTAGTGGATGATCCTATTTCTAGTCTTTCTTCCAGTGCAGTCTTACCTATGGACACAGAGGGTTTACCCAAGGACCAGTGTGACTGACATATTGAACATGCTCTGCGCAGTGACTTCGAGGCCTCATCTCAGTCCTTGACAGCTTCCACCGCTGCATCATTATTTGCTAGGGCAGCATATGACTGGGCAGAAAACTTGGCTTCTGCTGGGAGTAATATCCCTAAGGAGTTCAAGGATGAACTAAAGAAAATTGCATTAACAATAGCATTTTCTGCTGATGCGTCTTTGGACGCCTTGTAGTTGTCAGCCAGGGCTATAGCGTGTAGCATTACAGCCCGCAGAAATACTTGGCTACGGCTTTGGGATGCTGACTCCTCATCCCAAGCCGAGGTGGCTGCGGTTCCTTTCAAGGGTGGGACCCTATTTGGGGAGGGTCTGGATAGGTAATTGATTGAGGACAGATTCAAAAAGAAGGTTTTACCATCAAAAAAGAGGGACAATAAGTCTAGAAAAAGGTTTCAGCCATTTCGGGATCAGAAAAGAAGTCAGAAGTCTTTCTTTTCCAGACCCTTTAAATCCAAGTGGTAGCCCAGACAACCTAGTTCCAAGCCTTTTTTTCAGGCAAAAGGGAAAAAGTCAAACAGCAGGAACCCCAAGAAAGGTGCCTCAGCATGACTATCTTTGCAACCAGAGTCACTCGGGGATTTGGGGAAGATTACAGCAGTTTGCCACTCAGTGGAACCGAACGGTTACAGTTTGGTCCCGACTTCTGGTGATGGTGGTGCACTAGAGCAGACTCACCTCCCAGACCTCCCGGGGGTGAAGCTGCGCTCCAGCCGAAGGAGGGGGTGTGCAGGTTCATCACCCCCCCCGAGACCCGGTTGAAGAAACTCTCGCCATGGAACTTCTGAGAGGTCGCCTCTTTGATGGCGGAATGTTGGAGAATTGAGGCGCCTCTCTGTTCCGACGGTCCTCCGTGCTGAGAGACCGAATGGACTTAAGCAACGCTAACCGGGGCAAGCGCAGGAGATCGAGCATTTAAAACCGAAAGTAAATGAGGTCTGAGGACCGCTTATGAACGTGAATCGTTTAAGCGTTGATTAAAGAGAAAAGAAAGCTCCCCACCCTAACTACGCAATAGAGAATTAGGCGAGTGGGGGAGGGACGCCTCCCGAGTGCATGAACTTTTGAGCGAATGAGGGGGAGAGTGGAAGAATAAGCGGTTAAAACTGTTAAGAAGTACTTACCAAGGAGTGTTTGAGTGTTTAAGCGCATATTCAGAGACTTTCAAAAAAATTGTGAAAGTAAACAATCTGAGAAACATGGTGGGGAAGAGGCCGGAAAAGAAGAAACTTTTGAAAACGAAAGGAATTGAGAGCCCAAAACCGGAAGGAACCAACGAGCTGGCAAAGACTTTGGCAGAATCCATGCGCCCCCTAATGGACCAGCTGATTAACTTCAAGGAACAGATGACCAAAGTGACTCAATGTATCACCGCTCAGCAAAACCAGATAAACGAGACTCTGAAAATGATGAATCAAACAGCTGAGAAGGTGAAAGAAGTGGATGCCACTGCATAAAAGGTGAAGAAGAAAGTGAAACAACTGGAAAAGAAGCAAGTCTCCACAGAAGATCAGCTGCTGCAATTACAAATGGAAAAGGCTAATATGATCCTTCGCTTCCAGGGCATGCCAGAGACTAAGGGTGAGAATCTAAAGGAAACGATGAGTGAAATACTGGCCCCAGTGACAGAGATGATGGCGGAACAGCTGATAAGCGATATGGATGTGGCCTATAGGTCATATTCAGGATATATAAAGAAAAATAATCTGCCTGGGGAAATTGTCGTAAGATTCTCGAAGAGGCATGTGAGGGATGAAATCCTGAAAGCAGTATCCGGAGTACCC